>NC_133619.1:497952288-498252288 GCF_048593235.1 Sminthopsis crassicaudata | reverse complement strand
AAAAGGTATATTTGGTACTTTCTTCTCTCTCTCTAGATTTTCTCTTTTGTAATCTTAACCATTTAGCTATCATATCAATGAATATCATATCAATCAATAGCTATCATATCAATGCATATAATTAGATTATCACTCAGAGAGTCAGACCTTCAGAGACCATCTACCATTACTTCCCTTCATGAATGAATTAATCTAATCACTTTTGTAACTCACTTCTAGAATTGATATGTCCTAATTATTGAGGAGATATGTTCAAATATATCCAATACTCTTCAGATTATTGAATCCTAAATGGTGAATCCCTAAGGGATAATTTATTTCAAGCTTAGTTTTAAGTGCAAATCTATGACTTCCTCACTCCCCCTCAAAAAAGGAGAAAAGACATTTCATGTACAGTATGAATGAGGTATAGGTTAGTCATTTTTTCATATATATTTGTATATGCATATGAACATGCATGTACATACATATATGTGTATATGAAATGTTAAACACAAGACTCATAAGTGCACATTAACAGAACAGGATTCAGTAACAACTTAGAAATACTATTATAATATGTCAGGAGGCTAACAAACATAATCAGAATAAAATCAGTCTATAGGATTGGCATTTAGTAATTTTACTTTTTTCTTTGGTTTAGCACCATGCAAACACCACATGTCTTCTGGAAAAAATGACCAGGCTTAGGAAAATCCTGTTTTAGTTAGTCATTCTCTCTAATGCAGAAACTTCCTCTGCTCCTAACCAGCCAATGGCATCCAAGGCTAGCTGCTTAGGTATAAATTTATTCAACTCACAAAGTCACCTCCAAGACTAGATTTTCCCATCTTAAGATGTACTCTTAAGAGCAAAGAACAAACATAAAAGAGTCAACTAAATCTAGGCTCAGCCCTAACAAGATAGGTAGGATATGTGCTTTAAATGCAATGTGTTTGCCTCAAAAGATCAGTAGAGGAGAATAATGGCAAACTATTGGGAAGCAGCACAAAGTAGGCTTGATTGATTTACAACCAGAGAGGAAGAGAGAAGCAAGAACCAGTTTTCTCCTTCTGCTGTCTGCCAAATAAATCATTGGCTTCTTTAACTCTGCAGAGACTATGTGAACCCTTAAACGCACATGGCTAAAGGCCAGTCCCAAAGTCCCCACACAGTCAACTAAAACCAAGAAGGACAACTCTAATTATGCTCCATTATATGATCCCTGCTGTATAGGTTATTCCAAATTTCAATCAATCAGTAAACATTTAAGCGCCTACATGTATCAGGCACTGTGTTAGATACTGAGGATACAAAAAATAAATAAATAAAACAAAGACAGTTCATGTTCTTGAGGAGCTTAAAATTTAATACCGGAAGAAACATGGGAATAAGAATATACAAAATTATATATATATATATATATATATATATATATATATATATATATATATATATATATATATTTAAAACATAAATATAAAATAACTAACAAGATAAAGTATTGGAATTAAGGGGGATTGGGAAGGCTTTCTGTAGAAAGTAGGATTTGAGTTGAATTCTCAAAAGAATCTAGAGAAGTTGATAGTCAAAGTAGAGGACATTCTAGACAAGGGGATAGTCTTAAAAATGCCTGGAGCTGAGAAGAGTGTCATATTTGTGGAACAGACAGGAGGCCAGTGTCTGAATATCAAAGAGTATGTGTTGTACAGTAAGGTGTAGGAAAATGGTTAGGAGAGATACAGATTGTGAATGGTTTTATATGTTAAAAAGAACATTTTGCATTTGATTCTGAAGGCTACTAAAGGAAGCTACTGGAGTTTATTGAGTAGGCATTTGGAGGACTTGTGACATGAGCAGATTTGTATTTTAGGAAATTTGCTTTAGTGACTGGATGGAGGATTTTAAATGGGGAGGGATTTGATGCAATCACATCCATCAGCAGTCTAGGGCAGTGAGCCTATTGGAGAGATGTTTCAAAGGTGAAATCAGCAAAATTTGGCAACACATTGAATGCAATTGATGAATGCTAATGAGGAATCCAGGATGATTCCTAGTTTGAGAGAACATGTTGTCCTCTACAATAATATGGAAGATAGGAGACATTTCTTCAAGAAGAAAGATAATAAGATCTGTTTTGGTTATGTTGAGTTAAAATGCTTACTAGAAATTCAGTTTGAAATGTCTGAAAGGCACTTGGAAGGGGGAGATTCTGATCAACAGATGGGTTATGGAAGGAAAGAAATTTGAGAATTATAAGCATAGAGATAGTATTAAATCCATAGGAGCAGAGAGATAATCAAGTGAAGTTGTAGAAAGGGGGAAAAAGAGGATCCAGGACAAAACCCTGAGGGACAGCTACAAATAGAGGGAATTATCTGAAGGAACAGACAACACAGGGGAAGTAACAGAGGTCAGATGGATAGGAAAAAAATTAAGAGAGCTGTGGTCCAAAACCTAAAAAGAAAAGAGTATAAGGAGAAGAGAATGGCCAACAGTGTTGAAGGATAGAGAGAGATCAAAGAGAATGAGAAAAAAGAAATTTGGCAACCAAGAGATCATTAGTAACCTTGAACAAAGCAGATTTGATGTAGTGATAAAGTCAGAAGGCAGAATAAGGGGTTAAGAAGAAAATGAGAAGAGAGAAAAGACATCTATTTTAAACTATCTTTTTAAGAAGCTTAATTACAAAAGACTGAAGAAATATAGAATTATAGTGGTAATGAAAGGATCAAGTGAGATTTCTTTTTCAGGATAGGGGAGAAATGGGCATTTTGTAGGCCATAGGGAATAAGCCAATAAAGAGGAGAAAACTAAAAGTAAAGGAGTAGAGATGTCAGAAGGGGCAATCTGGTGGAGGAAATGGGATGGGGTGGGCTCACTTGAACAAATTGGAGGCCACTGATTAGGATTATGGCCATTTCATCATGTGAGGTAGAAGGAAAGAGTGGCAAAAGTCATTTAAGTGATAGGAGATGAGGAAGAGAGAAGAAGAGACACAGCAAATGGTCTCAACTTTTTCTGTAAAATTTGAAGCAAAGTTCTCAGTTGAAAGAATGAGTGAAAGAGAGCCATGCGATGTTTGAGAAAGGTGAAAATGTTTATAAGGACATTAGAGTGTAGGATGGGTTAGTGATTTGATAAGGAGAATAGAAATAATGGTAGCAATGGTGAAAGCTCAACTGAAACTATTATGAAATTATAAAATTATGTCTATTTGCAGAGGAGCTAGTCAGAAGAATTGTGTGATTTTTCTCCATCATCATTTAGCAACATGTGTATAGGAGTGGAGGAAATAAATGGTGGGAGTAATCCAATGTTGAGACTTGCCCAAGAAAGTGGTATAAGGGAATTTAAGAGAGTAGAACTACTCTAACATTGTCTCTTGTGTATGATTCTTATTTTCTATTTCCAACACAATGATCATACTTTCAGCCCTTAACAGCTCTAAGGTGTTATAATGGCATCTGATTTTCCAGCCTCATTTTGGTTCCTCTCCTACCCACACTTCATGTCACTAACAAGGAAGATTCCCAGTATGTTGCAGTGATCATACTCACTTCAAAAATCTTCATTATATACTAAAGAGAATATACACTGCTGATGCTAGGATTAAAGGAACTATAGTTTAAAGAGCTCCAAACCTCTTTTCTCTTCTTATCTCATACTACAACCTTGCATCTAATCTGGTTCCCAGATAAACTGATCTAACTCCTACTGTTTTTCCCCCCTCACATTCCTGTGATTGATCCTTTGTTCACACTATCCCAATACTTGGAACACTTCATTCCTATTTGTGGAAGTTCCTTCCTTCTTTTCAAGCCCAACTTTAAAGTGCCACCTCCCTTTGAATGCTTTTTTTAATCCTTTTCACAATCTTTCCACTTCTCAAATTAAAAATGAATTCCCCTTCCTCAAATTTCTCATAACACTTTTCCTTGATATCTCCTTTACTCCTTATATCAGAATTACTCTTGTGCTTATCTTCTACTACCCACTATTAAAGAGTAAACTTGAAAGCAGAGCCTGTGTCAGATTCCTCTCTCTCTCTTCAGTACCTAAGATACCTTGCACAAAATTGACAGGTAACACTTGTTAAATGGAATTGAAACCCACTGTTAAGACTACTGAGGATGGGGATTTGCCCCAGTGCACCTATAGTCAGTACTGAACACCAATTGACCCATGCAACCAGAAAATGTCAGAGTTGGGGACTTCAGAGATCATCTAGTTCAATCTCATTTTATAGTGGAAGAAAACAAAGCTCAGTTAGTGGTTGCTTCAAATCATTTAAGTGAACACTTAAAATTATCATTGCCCAACTTGATCATCTTTTCTCTGTGCCACATAGGTTGTTTGTTTTTCTTCCTAGCTAGATCATAAGATAAGGTAACATGTTTTATAGTTCTCTATCTCTCTGACTGCCTAATGTCATATAGGATATATATGGAGTTGTAATAAATGTCAGTGAGTTGATTGAACACATCAGAGTGGTTATCTATGAGACTCAGGCTCCTCAAGGAAGGATTCAGTGTTACATTTCCTTTCGCCTGTGCAATTAGCCTCAACAAGTAAAGGAATACAAGTATCTTTACAGCCAACTTATGTTTAAGGCATGGGCTCTCATTGCCTCTTTTACATATTGACCTGGGTATGCTATTTTATCTGCAGGGGTCAGGGATGCAGCTGTTGTCTGTTTGTAGATTCTGGCCTGTGTCATAGGGTGAGGGAGAATGCAACTTGTGTTTGTCTCATCCAACATCCTGTGCCTTTTGTGTCACTGGTTGCCTAATGTGGCTCCATTTCCCATGTAGTAATCCCCAGGAGTTTAATTCTCTAGAACCATACAATGTCTTTAGAGATTCCTGGAAAACATTCTGATATTGACCTCAGTGTCTCTAGGCCCATAAATAAACAACAACAACAACAACAACAACAACAACAATAATAATAATAATAATAATAATAATAATAATAATAAACAGAGAGAGACGCAAGTAGCATACTGGGAACCAACATGATGGATCATGAAACAGATAACAGAGGAAACTGGGTGAAGAACAGAGAGAATGTGTTTGATGCTGAAGAACAATAATTGAAAGAAGAAACAAATATATTCCCTCAAAAACAATAGTTTCCTAGATGCCATTAAGTATCATAGGCAAGAAATGATGATGTTGGCTGGTGGGAAAGAGCACTCAAAGAGATGAAAAGTGGGACTTTATTGTCAGTGAAAGATCCAGAGTAAAAGAAATAACTTTTAGGTGGCAACTTCTCCCTAGAATTAAAACCACCAATCATATCTATGGGGTGTCTTTAGAGATATGCAAACAGCTTATTCATTTTCTTACCTCATATTGAGTTTCACCCTCCCAGGAAGGGAATATAAGTACCAGGTTAAAATAGCAAGGAACAATAAGTAAATGGACTTGAAGTCCAGAAGATTTCAAATCCTTTCTTTGATACTGCATAGGTAAGCCTAAACAAAACACTTCCCTAATCTGAGCTTTACTTTCCTTATCTGAAAAATGGAGATAATAGCACCTATCTATCTCAAAAGTCTGTTGGGAAGATCAAATAAAATAACATTTGAAAAGCACTCTGTAAACTATAATGAGCTATATAAATTTCAGTTATTATTATATCATCTAAATTCCCAACCATGGAGTGATTCTCAATTCTATATTTTCTCTCACCTCCAATTAGTTTCCAAATCTTATTGGTTTTTTCTCCATGAAAATAGTTATCTTAATCTCCCTTTTCTCACTCAAACAACCATCACATTATTTCAAGCCCTGGTCATTTCTTGCTTGTACTATTTCAAAAGCTTCCTAAGTGGTTTCTCAGCTTTCGGTCTCTTCCCTCTCTAATCCTTCCTCCAGAAAGATAATGAATTAATATTTCTGGAGAAAACATGATCATGTCACTTTTCTATCTAAGACTCCTCAATGGTTCTCTACTGCTTTCCTGGTAAAATACAAAATTCTCAGGCTGGCGTTAAAAATCTCTCATAATAAGGCATCTCTCCCTTTCTTCATTCTCCCTTCTAGTCAAATTTCCATTTCAGTCAAATTTCCATTTTTCCTACATTCATGGCATTCTACTTCTTACCTTTTTGACCTTGTACATATGGTATATATATATATATATATATACACAAGGTATAAAAGTTACTAGGTTCAGGAATAGTGAAGTTTTTTTAATTTTATTTATTTTATTCTGAATTTATGAAATCTTATGTACATTTTACTATTACTTTTAAATATATAATAAAGTTATCATGTATATTTCTTTTTTTTTCCTTTTTACTTTCCTCCCCTCCCACGCCACTGTTAGCCACAAATATGTTTACATATGTAAAACCATTCTATATATACTTCTATTTATCAATTATTTCTCTGGATGCAGATAGTGTCTCCCTTCATATGTCCTTTGCA
This sequence comes from Sminthopsis crassicaudata, assembly GCF_048593235.1. NCBI lineage: Eukaryota > Metazoa > Chordata > Mammalia > Dasyuromorphia > Dasyuridae > Sminthopsis > Sminthopsis crassicaudata. Next base: position 498,245,872 of record NC_133619.1, on the reverse strand, counting down.
GTTAATTTGGGTATTTATAATCATCAAAATGAGTTAGTCACTCAAAATTGTTCTTAAAACAATATTATTGTTACCATGTTCTCTTGGTTCAGGAGTAGCTTGGCAGTAGGTATGGCTAGATGAGTGGGTGCTTCCTCAAATGGAAGTTTTCAACAAGAACTTGCCAACAAAAGGGATGTGGCAGAGAGAATTAGAGAATAGGGATACAAACATTTCCCTGAAAAGAAAGCAACTGAGTCATAGATAGAAAAATCTGGAGAGTGAAGAGTGGATCTCATCCCACTTCTACCTTTTAAAATTCCTAGTTTTCTTCTCAGGTACCACCACAAACATGAAGTACTTCCCAGAAGTCTTCAGTCATTAGCACTCTAACTCATAGAATCTTAAGATTACATTTTAGTCCTACCAATGGAAAGAACTTCAAGGGGTCACCAAGTCCAACCCCTGACCTTATAGGTGAGCCAATTGAGATACACATAGGTTGTTACTTATTTATGACCACACAGATAGTAAGCATGAGAATCAAGATTTGAATCTAGACCATCTGACTCCAGAGTTGACTACTCTTTTCATTATGCCATATTGTCTCCATTATGGCTTTGTTATGACTTTGGACATTCTTTAGCTAGTTCCAAGTATAATTTAAACTCCTTAGAGGAAATGACTTTCATATATCCAACTTTGTTCCCCAATTCCACCATTCCTAAACTCAACATCTCTTAGTTCCTTGCACATATAACTTGTGTTTAATTAATATTTACTATACTGAATTAAATTGTAACCCCTTTATACTCATGAAAAAAAAGATATTTGGATTAAATAACTTATCAAAGTGGTGAGGCTGGGAAATGAATTCAGATATTCTGACTTTAAATTCATTGTTCTTTCCAATGCATTCTTAATTTAAAAAAAAAAACTGTTATCTTGCATTTTTTGTATATCACCAATATTTCCACACTCATCCCTTTTACTATCCTTCCCAGGAAGCCATCTCCTATAATAAAAGGGAGAAAAATTAGTCCAACCAAACGAAACACTGAAAAAGTCTGACATTAAATGCAATGTTTCACACACAAAGTCTCCCACCTCTGCAAAGAAGTGGGGAAGGTATCTTTCTCATATCTCTTTCTTGAAACCAAGCTTTGTCATTACAATTTCATGGTATTCAGTTTCAATTTCAATGCACCACTTTTGAAAATAACCCATGGGCAATAACTAAAGGTCTTAGAGTAACATCTACCTGACTTCTATCTCTTGAGGCTTGGGGGCGGTGGGCCTTGTTGGGGGAGGATGTAGCCATTAAACACAAGTGATAGAGTTTACCACAAATGAAAATATCAGTCATTAATAACAAGTAGTTACAGGTTTGATCAGGAACCACTTCTAAGTTTTATGTCTCAGATGTCCCTGGAATAATCAGCATCATAAATAATATAGCCCCGTGGTCTATCTAGCTATTTCTTGGTTTGTCTAATAGAAAGGGAATTCCCATCTCTGATGCTGTAAATGTAGGGAGATTCCAAGGTACAGATTCTTTCTATCAATGCAGCTTGGTCACTTATCAGCAACTTCTAGTCTAAAGGAGTGGTCTGAGTCATGGAAAGTTAAATGATATAATCCCCTAGTTAGTATGTGTCAAAGGGAGAATTTTTAAAAATAGATCTTCTGGAGCCCAAGGGCAGCCCTCAATCTACTTTATAATGCTTGTTCTGGCAGCTAAAGTTAACATATCGAAAAATGGGGCATGTTCAAGTATCTTTTCACCTGGCAGTTAACAGAAACTTCAAGGCTGCAGTCTTTCTGGCGCCAAACTCTCTCTCAAAATCCTGCTTCTTTTAAAGTAGAATATTATTTATTCCTACATACGTGTTCTTGAGATTTTTGAAGCCGGAGCCAAATGCAAAATCTCACATGGACTTGAAAGCCAAAATTACATATGTTTCAAAAGTTGATATCTGGGAGTTGTCAAATAGATGCTCTCCTCCCTCCTGCCATTTCAATAGTAACACATTCATAAAAGGAGTAGATGACTTCCCTGTAATTGGAAAGCATAGGCTGCCTTGAATACAGTAGGTATTTAAATAGCAGCTAAATTAAATTATATATAAACCTACTCTGACTATGCATATTATTGCTGTTGAATTCTTTTCATTTTGGGCAACTCTTTGTGACCCAAGTTGGAATTTGATTGGCAAAGATATTGGAATGGTTTGTCATTTCCTTTTCTAACTCATTTTACAGATGAAGAAACTGTGTCAAACAGGATTAAGTGGCTTGTCCAGTGTCACACAACTAGTAAGTGTCTAAGGTTAGATTTGATCTCAGGAATATGAGTCTTTCTGATTTTAGGCTTGGTACCTTATCCACTGAGCCATCTAGTACCCCCCTGACAATAGAGAGACTCTACTTTTTAGACAATTCGGTAAGAAAAACAGATTGTTTTCTGCCAAGAAGCCAAATATGTCTAAATTGATGAAGAATGGAAGGTAAGGGAAAAAATTCTTTAGGAATATAATTATAAAAGCTGATACAAGCTTTAAGTTTTGAAAGCTACATTGAACACACATTATTATATTTGACAATAATGATGACCCTGTTACGTTATGGTTATTTCCATTTTATTGATAACAAAAACTGAAGCTGGCCCTTATTAACATAGCTAATAAGGGTCAAAGGCAGTATTTAAAGTAAAATATCTCCTTATTCTAAGTCCAAAAAAACTTGTTCCTCAACACTTGAAGGCAGGGATGGAAACTTAATTCTTCTCTTGAGACAATAGGCAATTCCAAAGCAATGTTCAGGGCAAACTTCAAAGGCAAGTAAGAACAAACTATATATGTCATCAGCCTTCATGGACTTTGCTTGAGTGCCTGGATGCTATCTTGGTGCTAAATATGGCAAGCCAATTTCCCTTTTCCTTTTTTATTACTCTAAACAGCCACATTCTCTTGAGAAATGGAAGATTTCCTTTTCCAATTGATCCAGATGCTTTCTTGAGGAGTCTGTTTTTATTCCAATTAGGCTGAAATACAAGATTTGATCAAAGGCTTAGAAAAGGTATTGTCATCAATGAGAGAAAACCCTTTTAGTCAAAAGTAAAGATTTAGGGAAGAAAAGAAAGTAATTTGATGGTCCATTAATGGAAGAGGAGGAAGCTTAATATGCCAGCTATCTATGTGGGATGTTTCAAGTTTGAGGTGATCAGATGTCCTAAATTAGGCAAGACAGCCTTGACTATTGACTTCTTGTATCACCTGACCATGTCTTCCTAACTATCTTTTGATGACATATTTATTCATTCTCTAGGGCTACATTTTCTTCTGTTTAAAATCTTCCTACTTTTCTCTTGTGGTGAATCTTCTTTAATTAAAAAAAAACCTTTGAATTATATTTTTAAATATTTTTATTTCATTATTAAAAGACAACAAATAAAAATTGTGTAAAAGAAAAATTTCTGAGTTCAAAAAAATTTGATGAAAATGAAGTTATATTTAGCTGACAGCTCTGACTTTTTTCTTTAAAAAATGTTTTGTGGTGGGAGTGGTATTCTTAATTAGAGTGAAGTGGAAAATCACCTCTTTCTGACTGGAGAAAATGAGTCACAAGAGTTTTAGGTTTGCAATATGGAGTTTCAATTGCAAGAAATGGAGGAATGGGAGGGAATCATGTAGAATTTAGAATTTATCAAAATATGTTGTAGCTGAGGCTCACTGAATCCACTGGCTGAAGCTACAGAGAAGAGTCTTCAAGTCAGATTTTTAAAAATCAACCATTTATTAAGCACTTATACTCAGTAATGGGGGAGATAAAGTATGAATAAAACAGTCTCTGCCCTAATGCAATTTATAATGCATGAAGGATCCAAATGCAACAGAAAATCAAATTGCAATACAATATGAAATCTAAAAAGAAAGACATTTTTGAAAGGATAGGAAAAGGATCAAGAAAAGCTTCATAGGTAGTTGGCATTTAAGTTTGCTTTTAAAGGAAGACTGAGAATTCACTGGACCAAAATAATATTGGTAATCAATCTCATCTAATACCTGAAGATTGACAAAGCCTTTCACTAACAACAGCCTTGTGAAGTAGTTCATACAAGTATCATTTTCACCTGTTTGACAAACTAACAAACCAAAGGTCAAAAAGATGAAGGAAATTGCCCATGATCGTTTGGCTAGAAGGCATTGGAGCTCATGCCAAGCTTAGAAAATAGCATAAACAGAGATATGGAGGTGTGGATGTTTATATAATGCTTTTTTGAAAATGTGAACAATCCAGGCTAGTTGATAGAAAGTATCATACCAAAAACCCAATCCAAAATTCTAACCTCTGTTGTTCCCTTCCACATTGCAACTTTTTATCATAGTTTCAATATATTGCAGATCAACATAAGAGATTAAATGGGAATTCTTTGGGAGTTTTACACAAACCACAGATGACAAAGGACAGCAGAAAACACAGAACCAAATAACTAATCCAAATTCTAGCTATAAGATGGAAGGAAAGAAGGAAAGAAGTAAGGAAGGAAGGAAGGAAGGAAGGAAGGAAGGAAGGAAGGAAGGAAGGAAGGAAGGAAGGAAGGAAGGAAGGAAGGAAGGAAGGAAGGAAGGAAGAATTTAGACTTCTTCTCTGGTACAAGGAAGAGGCAAAAATGTTTATACAGATTTTTCAGATTGTAAGGGTGCCATGCCCCTAGCTGCCAGAATGTGGAAAAGATAATTGCATTGACTTAACTAGGGTCACACAGTTTGTAAATGTCTGAGATAAGATTTTAACTGAGGTTCTCTTGACTCTAGGCCCAATGACAATGCCAATGTCACCTGGCTGCATCCTATTTTAAAGTTGAGAACTGAGACAGATTGAGGTTAATAGACTTGCACAGGATCCTACTAATAAGTGTCTGAAGCTGGATTTGCATTTAATTCTTCATTAAGATGGTCCTTATATCTTCTCTATCTATTGAAGCCCCCTAACTGCCTCAAAGTAACCAATAATTTCCTAATTGTTAAATTCAATAGTTTTTTGGTACACATGCATTTGAATTTTCCTATAGCATTTGACTTTGTTACTACCCTTTGCCATCCCATAAACTACAAACCCATCCTTCAGTATTGAATAGTGTTTTTTTTTCCTAAGTGAAATAGTAAATAAAGCATTGGATTGTGAGTCATGAAGAATTGAATTCAAATTTTACTTCAGACATTTACTAACTATATAACCCTGAGCAAGTCAATTAACCTCTCTCATTTTCAGTTTCCTTATTTGTAAAATGGGAATAGTAAAAGTTCCTACCTCACAGGGCTATTGTGAGGATCAAATGAAATAATATGTTCAGTGGTTTGCAAACCCTATAGCTGTATATTATTGCTATTTACCTAATTATATTATTGCCTCATATTGGCCCTTTAAAGTGAATGGAATTATCTTCAACTCTCTCTTTTTTTTTTATTTTCTCCTTGGATATGTCATAAATTTCAGTGGTTTTGACTACTACCTCTATATAGATGGCCAGTAAAAACTAGATTTCCAGTCATAATACTGAACTCTTTTGAACTTCAGACTCACATGTAGAAGAAACCTACAAATTATTGTCCAACAAAGTCCAAACCCCAAAGTCAAAATGATAATACTCCCTTTGGGTTTCTCCCCTCAATATATACCAATACTTATAGGTCTAATGCTCAAGAGTCAATTGCTATTTTTAGTTCTAGGGATAATCTTGTGGGTCTGTATGATTACTTCTGTATCTCACAATACTGCAATTGTGTGCTATCAATTAGCAGCCTATAGATCCAATAAGGTATTAGTAAAAATGTTTCCTCAAATAGCACAATACTATCCCTTTAGACTCAAAATTTGCAAACCTATGAATCAATCAATAAGCATTTATTAGGCATCTTTGAACCAGGCACTGAGCTTAAGCACTGAGGATACAAAAAATGGCTGATGATAAGACCTGCCTTCAAGGAGCTTGTACTTTTGAGATTTCATGAAATTGTGTACAAACAAAATAAATTAGAGATAAATCACAGAGGGCAAGCAATGGCTTTAAGGGGGATGCGTATAAGAGAATAAATATTATCATTATGAAAAATAACAAAATTGATGATGATTAAATCATGCATCTATTTCCCAAACCCAATGAAAATTTCATAAAAATAATCTACTGAAGCATAAGAGGCATTCTTGATAAAGCTAAGAGAAGACAATTTGGGTAAACAAAATTCTATCACTGGTCATGTACTTAGTTATACAGCTTACTGAAAAGTGCAAAGAATAAAAAAAAAAAAGTTGTTTCCTGGCTATAAAAATGATTTAGTGGAATAAATGCCACCTTAAGGCTCATCTCCAAAAAAAGATATCCTCAATGCAAATTGCAGAAAATCATATAAGATTCCTTGAAAGATTTAACAAGAGAACTTCATTCAATGATTCTCTTAAAAAAATGGGACATAAAACAGGGAGAAATTCATGCTAAGAATGTTTGTCACTGTCATGGAGGATGGTCATCAAAGAGTTCAATTGAAAGAGGGATTCCCTATGGATGGGGAAATCCTCCAGATGTTCTCTTAGCAGATGACATCGTCCTGATTGCATCAAGTCTTGGAACATTGAAGAGACTCCTAAAAGAGATCTATGATCATTGTAAAGAGTATATGTTAACCACACAGGAAAAATCAAGTGGATGAAGAATGTCTATTGTTCACACCATGATATGCAGCTGGATGGATACCCCAGAGAGTTGCTCCATCTGTACGAATATCTTGGACAATGAGCTTTGCTCAGATCTCAAAATGAGGAGAGTTGATTGGATTGCTTTGGGGAAATCTTAAGATGTTTTTAATATCCCAAAGTTTATCCCTAAAACAAGCATCCACTTTTTCAGCAACAATATTCATCTGGTGATGTTATATATTAGTGAGTCATGAAATAAAGACATCTCTAAAGAATCAAAGCCTGAAGGTAACAAAAAAGACAATGAAGAGACACCATGGTAAGTGTGTTGCCACCCAAGGAGAAATGGAGTAAACAATATAATCACAGAAATGTATCACTAGAAAATTAGGTGTGCTAATCATGTATCAAGAGCTAAGAAATCTCCTTATAGGCAACTCACATGCTATGCTATCAAGAGAACTAGATGAACTTTCCCCACCCCCATTTCAAGTACATTGGGTAGACCTCTTATGGAGGATTTAAGTCCTTAGACTTAGACAAGAGCCTACAATTAGAAAAAAAAAAAACAGAGGGAGAAGGGGAAAAGTAAACATTGTATAAGGAAATTAAATGACTCAGTTGATAAGTGGCCCATCTCCAGTAAGAAGTATACCAATCTGTTTTACCAGAGGGGCTATTGACAGTTCTGAAGTAATAATGCATTGACATGTCAAGTAAATGTCTCATTATATTTCTATGTAGAACAGGGATTGTGTCTCTCTCCTAAATCTTCTCTTTCTTTAAGTACCTAGAAATGCCCTGAACATACTAAGTGCTTAATAAATAAATAAATAGCTGAGAATCAGAAGGTTCAAATATTTTTTTGTTACTCAGTGGCTATCTGATTTTAGACACTTCCTTAGCTTAAAGTCATGTAACTTACTTACTGTCTAGGGTCTCTGGACAGATTAAATGAAGTAATCCATAGGAGAGTTCTATGATATGAACATAGATGAAAGCTATAATGTGGGCCATCATTGGCTAATAGAAGATAAAGGATTAATAACAGTGGTCTGGGACTATATGCTGGCAGAATAGGATCTATGTCCTTTGGGAATAAAGACATAAGAGGAATAGAAAAAGAAAGCTGGAATAAAAGTATCTTGAAAATAATAGTTATTGTCATTAATTGATTCAAAATAGGCTAACCTCAGTAGCTACTAATATAATCAGAGATATGACATGCCAGCAATCAGACACATTTCACATAATAGTTAGCATTTGCATTTGGTATCTCATTCAATCCTTACAACAACCAAGTAGACAATATTATTTTCCATTTTACAGAGGAATAAACTGAAATTGAGACATTAGATGATCCCAATGTCAAAGAGCTGGTGTGTCCTGCTTTCTAGAGCCCCCATGCTGGGTGATTAAAATATACCATCTTAGTGGAGAAGTGATGAGATGAGACTCCTGAGGATGGTTAAAATATGGAGTCCATTTATTGCAAGTTCTTTCACCCTTATATACCTTCATATCCTTATATAATCAAAACAACACTGGACATGTGCTACATATATGCTGTACATGTGGGACTACATAAACAACTTGCTATTGTATGTAGTTTACCACCTGGTATCACTCTTTGCCACTTGGTATCACTCTGCTTCAATTATCATACAGTTTGTCACCATCCTCTGACTTCTCAGGAAGGCCAAGAACCCTTAGGGGAGATAAGGAGCCACACCAGATATTGTTAGCAGGTTCCTTCTGGGCTGAAGGGCCTTATACTTCACTCAGAGTTCCCTCACTCTCTGTAACCCTCTACAAGCTGGCAAGTATCTGAGGCAGGATTTAAAGTCTGTTATTTCAAACTCCACATCCAATATTCTCGTCACTGTGTGATCTAGCTGACATGAAACTCAAGCCTGCACAAAGCACTTAGGTGGTACAGTGGATGACATGCAGATACTGGAATCAGGATGACATGAATTTAATTCTGCCCTCAGATACTTCCTACCTGTTTGACTCTGGGCAAATTACTTAACCCTGTTTCCCTCAGTTTTCTCATCTGTAAAATAAGCTGAAGAAGAAAATAGCAAACTATTCCAGTATCTTTGCCAAGAAAACCCCCAATGAGGCCATGAAAACATGGCTGAAACAATTGAACACCAACAAGTGCTTTAAAAATTTTAACATGTTGTAGGATTATTTTATTCACCATTGACCAACCCACCACTCTTACATTAGAGAAAAACACTGCCCCAAGGTCTGCTCTCCTCTTTATTTTTAACACTGATTTTGATGAAAACAGCAATTGTGTTTATTAAACTGGTGATTTAACAGTCAAAATCAATAATTGGCACGTATTAGGCACTTAATAAATGCTTACTGATGGACTAGCTGATAAGGAGCTGCAGGTATTTTCATTTAATTCAATGTATCTTCCTCACTAATCCTACTACTTTTTTGTCAGTTCCCCTTTATGTATTCTCCCATTAGAATGTAAGCAGAGAAGCTTTGATCTTGTTTGCTTATATTTGTATCCCTAGAACTTAGTACAGTGCTTGACACACAAGCAATGCTTAACCAAAATACATCTCTCTATATAGCTATCTGTTTCTATATCTTTTTTTTGTTGGTTATTCTCTTCAAGTAAAATTTGAAATTTGGAGAGTCATTTGGAACTAAGCAAATGTATAGGCTCAAAGACAGAATGATATGAACCTGACCCTGCATAAATTCTTAGCACATGACTCTGTAAAAAAATTTATACAGATTTTAATTGAATCATATCCATCATGCTTGTTAAATTTTCAGAAGATCAAAAATGAGGGATAAGTGAACAAATCAGGATCTAAAGAAATCTCAACTGCTCAAAATTTTGGATGAATCAAATGAGATAACATTTAATATTTAATATTTTTATTTTTCACAGTTACATGTAAAACTATTTTTACATTTGTTCTTAAACTTTTGAGTTCAGATTCTATCCCTTTTTCCTCACCCTAACCCCTTATTAAGAAGACACATGCAAAATTATGCAAAATATTTCCATAAAAGTCATGTTTGAAACAAAACATATATCCCTCCTCCCCAAAAAACCTTCAAGAAAAATAAAGTTTTAAAAAACAGTATGTTTCAATCTGCATTCAGACACTGGCTATGGATAGCATTTTTCATCATACATCCTTCACACTAGTCATAGCTCATTTTATTGCTGAGAATAGCAAAATGATTCACAGTTGATCATCCCAAAACACTGCTATTACTTTGTATAGAATACATTTCACTTTGCTTGAGTTCATAGAGGACTTTCCAGTTTTTTTCTCATTTTGCATTAAGCTCATCATTTCTCATAGAACTATAATATTTCATCATAAGCACATATCACAGTTGACTCAGCCATTCCCCAATTGAAGGGTATCACCTCAATTTTCAATTTTTTGCCCTGAGATAGAGCTGCTATAAATATTTTCATATATATAGGTCCTTTTCCTTTTTAAAAAAAAAATTATCTTTTGGGATTCATGCCTAATAGTTGTATTGTTAAGATATGCATGATTTTATAAGACTTTGAGCATAATTTGTACAAGCTAGTATTCAACTGAAATATATGTGAAGTCCATCACTTGAGGGTTTTTTCTCAAAAGGTCAAGTATTAAAAAAGAGTTATAAAACTAGAAAATAATAGTTCATTAGAAAAAAATCTATGAATTCCATATTAATCTAGAGCATAACATGAAAGTCAAAAAAGCTAATGATTTCTTAACTATTAGGAAAGGCATAATAATCTGAGTAAGAAAAAATGACAGTCCCATATAAGGAAGTGGTCAGGTCTGGCCAGAGTTCATTTGGAATGTTGTGATTTTTGGATGGCACTTTCTTTAATAAGGACATTAACAAAGTGGAGCCTGGGCAAAGGAGGATAGCCAAGTCTTGAAGTAATTGGAGGAAGGAATTAGAGGTGATTACTTAAGAGAAAGAGAAGAAAAGGGGCAAGATGCATAGGATAACTCACTTCAAGTCTTTGACAGGATGTGTGTGGATGAGAGATTAAATGTGTTCTGTTTGGTCTCAGAGGCCAGAATAAGGAGTTATGGAGAAAGCTATAGAAACAAATATTTAGGCTCCAGGATGGAAGACATGTTTTCAAAACTAATGCATTATAGTAGTCAAAAAGTAGAATTTACTGGGATGGTATAGACCAGAGGACAATAGTGACTTAAATCCAACAAATATTTATTAAGAATCTATCATGGGCTAGAGGGCAATGTGCTGCTAAATATTTAATCACTGAGGCAGCTAGATTACATAGTGGATAGAGATCTGAGCCTGGAGTTAGGAAGAACTGAATTCAAATTCAGCTTCGAATACTTACTAGCTATGTGTTACTCAGTAAGTCACTTAATATCTATCTGCCTCAGTTTCTCTAACTGCAAAGTGATGATAATAAAAGTATATAAATTATATGATTGTTATGAGAAAGTATAAAGCATTTAACACAGTTCATGGAACACAGGAAGTGCTTTGCAAAATCTTTATTCTTTCCCTAGTTTTCTGAAAACATATAATGCACTTTTAAGTTTAATTGGTATTATTAATACAATCTCCATCACTTTTTTATTCTAGACAATAAATGAAACAATAAATCATGTCCTAGTTTGAAGAATTTAGTGATTGCTGAATTGTAAATGTTCACACTAAAAATTTAACAATCAACTGACTCTTGAGGGCTGATTAAAGCTGGCACTAACACATTACTAGGTCAAGCACTGTCTTTAGCAGTAGGGCTACAAACACATATGATAATACTCTCTGATTTGAAAAAAAATTATTGTCCATTAAGAGAATACAGCATTTTCATTGAAAATTAAATAAAGTTTTTTTTTTTAATTTTCATTCTTACAATGGAGGGATCAGGAGAGGCCTCAGTGCCAAAATGTCACCTCAGCACAGTCTTAGAGGATGCAGAGGATTCTGAGAGCCAGAGATGAATAAAAAATTCATTCCAAACATAGAAAATAAATTTTCCAACTGCACAGATGCAGAAAACATAATTAACAGTTTTAGAGGTACACATACACATAGGTACACATACACACACATTGTATGTATTTGTTTTTAAGTTATTTCCTTCATTAGATTGTAAGTTCCTTGAGGGCAGGAACCATCTTTTGTTTCTTTTTGTATTCCTCTTACTTGGCACAGTACCTGGCATATAGTAAATGCTTAATAAATAATTATTGAATTGAAAAAAAAATTGAATCATATATTTTATGCTAACTTATCTGTATACAGGCTGTTCTTCCTTCTCCATGCCTTTCTCTCAGCAAAATGCAAAATCCTTGAGAGCAAAGACTTTTGTTTTTTTTTGTCTTTGTGTCTCCAAGACTAAGTATGATGCCTAGCACATAGTAGGCACTTAATGAATGCATATAGACTTCAATAAAATTGAAAGGTTTGAAGTGAAATAATCTGGGTAGAATGTAGAACATAGAAAGGAGAGCAATGCAAAACAAGATTAGAAAGGTAGATTGGAGCCAGATTGTGGGGGACCAAAAATAAAGAGGATGGGGAATTTGTATTTTATCTTAAAGATGATGAGTCCTATTAAAGATTTTATAGAGTGGGGTCAACCAGAAAGAACTTGGACTTAGAAGAAACAAAGCCTTGTTGACCTCACTTCTTATTAATGTTGTAGAGGTGAACCCTTTTTGGTACATGTCAAACCCACTTGGTTTTTATTTTAGCCCTGATTGCCTCAGAGTGGATGTCAATAGCAATGTCACTTTTTTTGGCAAAAACCCTGAGGGTCTTCCCCTCCCAGATTGAATCTTTTTTCTTTATTTTTCTTTATTTTTTTTTGATGAGGTGAGACCATTCTTTGACTAATTTTTACTAGCCATAATCACTGGATGAGTGCAGCTTCACTCAGACTGATACCTCTTAGAAATCTTAGCTTAAAAAGACCAAGGTCTCCCACTGCATTTTCAGTTGCCCTGATCTTTATCTGTCCACAGGATCCAGATAGTTCCAGAGGAGAAAGTGAGATGGGTGACCTTGCACATCCCTCCCTCACTTAATTCCAATTCCCTTTCATGTCATGGCATCATCTCCCTTATGTCATGGTCCTCTTTAAGAAGCAAAAATAAATTAGATTAAATTAGTTCTCTTAATTTGATACTCTATGATTTTGTGACATGGGAAGAGTTAAGCATTTCTTGTGTTGTGTATTTTAGTCTTTCCTTTTCGATGATGAGTGACTGGGGACATCTCTTCCTGGACTCTCTGTCCATCATCCCTTTTTAATCCCCACTTTTTTCCTTTCTGCTCCCTCTTCCAAAGAGCTAATGAGTCATGAGATTTTTTTTTCAATCAGTATTAACAGATAATATTCTAGTTTCTATCACTTTTTCCCATCTTCAGTCCTATCTTTAAAAGTCCTTCCTGAAAAAAATGGTTTTGTGAATGAATGGAAAACTGTCATAGAGCATTTACAACATCTGTTAGGAGTCCTCTTTCTTGAGGCCAGCTGTTGAGAGTGTATATATATGCACATGCTCCTCTTCTCTGGGTTACTCTTATTCAGAAAGGCCTATTCCCAGATGCTCTGAATTAAAAGAAGTCTGTTTTATATTGTTTTGTGGATGGTACTCTGTCACTATAGGAACTGAAGCCAAGTGAAGCATGAAGATGAGACTTAGCCTATGACTGCTCTACACTTGCTCTACACTATGGTACAATTATCTAACTTGTTTTAGTAACCTGATTGTTGAGTAAAGAAATGGGAGCCACAGCTTCTGGGTTTAGACCTCAGCTCTGCCTTTCACCTGATATATGGTTGTGATACAAGTGGGATTGACTCCATTTACCAACACCCTTATCTGAAAGGAACAGCTAATGTTCCACTAATAATGGTGTTTAGACTTTTATATACTTTTATATACAATGAGAGTTCATAGAATCAGAGAATCTCTTTCAGTCAATATATTTCATGCTTTTTCTGTATGTACTTTATGTTCTAGTCCATATAAATAATAACTGACCAAACATTTTATAATACATGAAGTAGGTCTTAAAAATTATTTTATCCCCATTCCCCAGATGAAAAAAAAAACAATTACTCCAGGAAAGTTCTGTGATTTGACCTAAGTCATACAATTAGTAAATATTAAAGACAAAATGAATTATCAGGACTTAATGTAAAGCCAGTGCTATTGCCTCTACTACCCATCACTACCTCTCTGGAAGTGACCAGGAATTGTATTTGTACTATATCTTTGATCAATAATGTATCAATAAAAAATTAGTAATATCATAGCTAGGATTTAAATAGCATGTTAATCTTTGCAAAGTGCATTCCATCTCATTTGATCCTCAGAATCATCTTGGTACTGTCATATTCACCATTTTATAGATGAAGAAACTGAGATAGATAGAGATTAAATGACTTGTCCAGTGTCACACACTTAATGCATAGCTAAAGCCGAATTTGAATTTAGGTCTTTGTGACTCTAAATCCAACATTCTGGACCCTAAGCCATTCAGCTGCTTTTTTTTCCAAGCACAATAGATCTTTCTAGTTTCCATTATTTTCTAATGTCTGTCCAAACTCATGTTTATTGTGTCCATGACACTGTCCATTTCATATTCTAGCATCCTTTTTTCCTTTTACCTTTAATCTTTCCCAGCATAAAGTTGTTTTTTTTGATACCTAAACCAGGTAGATCGAAAACTGAGAAAGAAAACTATAGACCAATTTCCTTAATGAATATTGATGCTAAAATCTTAAATAAGATATTAGCAAATAGACTTCAGAAAATCATCCCCAGGATAATACACTATGACCAAGTGGGATTTATACCAGGAATGCAGGGCTGGTTTAATATTAGGAAAACTATTAGTATAATTGACCATATTAATAATCAAATTAATAAAAACCATATGATCATCTCAATAGATGCAGAAAAGGCATTTGATAAAATCCAACATCCATTCCTACTAAAAACGCTTGAGAGTATAGGAATAAATGGACTATTCCTTAAAATAATAGCGAGCATATATTTAAAACCTTCAATAAACATCATATGTAATGGTGATAAACTAGAACCTTTCCCTGTAAGATCAGGAGTGAAACAAGGTTGCCCACTATCACCATTACTATTCAATATAGTACTAGAAACTCTAGCCTTGGCAATAAGAGCCGAGAAAGAGATCCAAGGAATTAGAGTAGGAAATGAAGAAATCAAATTGTCACTTTTCGCAGATGACATGATGGTATACTTAGAGAACCCCAAAGACTCTGCTAAAAAGCTATTAGAAATAATTCAGAATTTTAGCAAAGTCGCAGGATACAAAATAAATCCACATAAATCCTCAGGATTTTTATACATTACCAACACAATCCAACAGCAAGAGATACAAAGAGAAATTCCATTCAAAATAACAGTCGATAGTATAAAATATTTGGGAATATATCTACCAAAGGAAAGTCAGGAATTATATGAGCAAAATTACAAAACACTTGCCACAAAAATAAAGTCAGATTTAAATAATTGGAAAGACATTCAGTGTTCTTGGATAGGCCGAGCGAATATAATAAAGATGACAATACTCCCCAAACTAATCTATTTATTTAGTGCTATACCAATCAGACTCCCAAGAAACTATTTTAATGACCTAGAAAAAATAACAACAAAATTCATATGGAAGAATAAAAGGTCGAGAATTGCAAGGGAACTAATGAAAAAAAAGTCAGAGGAAGGTGGTCTAAGTGTACCTGATTTAAAGCTATATTATAAAGCAACAGTCACCAAAACCATTTGGTATTGGCTAAGAAATAGACTAGTTGATCAGTGGCATAGGTTAGGTTCACAGGGCAAGATAGTGAATAAAAATAGCAATCTAATCTTTGACAAACCCAAAGATCCCAAATTTTGGGATAAGAATTCATTATTTGACAAAAACTGCTGGGAAAACTGGAAATTAGTATGGCAGAAACTAGGCATGGACCCACATTTAACACCACATACTAAGATTAGATCAAAATGGGTCCAAGATTTAGGCATAAAGAACGAAATCATAAATAAATTGGAGGAACATGGGATGGTTTACCTCTCAGACTTGTGGAGGAGGAAGGAGTTTGTGTCCAAGGGAGAACTAGAGACCATTATTGATCACAAAATAGAACATTTTGATTACACCAAATTAAAAAGTTTCTGCACAAACAAAACTAATGCAAACAAGATTAGAAGGGAAGTAACAAATTGGGAAAAAATTTTTACAGTTAAAGGTTCTGATAAAGGCCTCATCTCCAAAATATACAGAGAATTGACTTTAATTTATAAGAAATCAAGCCATTCTCCAATTGATAAATGGTCAAAGGATATGAACAGACAATTTTCAGATGATGAAATTAAAACTATTTCCACTCATATGAAAGAGTGTTCCAAATCACTATTGATCAGAGAAATGCAAATTAAGACAACTCTGAGGTATCATTACACACCTCTCAGATTGGCTAAGATGACAGGAACAAATAACGATGAATGTTGGAGGGGCTGTGGGAAAACTGGCACACTGATGCATTGTTGGTGGAGTTGTGAAAGAATCCAACCATTCTGGAGAGCAATCTGGAATTATGCCCAAAAAGTTATCAAAATGTGCATACCCTTTGACCCAGCCATACTACTACTGGGCTTATACCCCAAGGAACTACTAAAGAAGGGAAAGGGTCCTGTATGTGCCAAAATGTTTGTGGCAGCCCTTTTCATAGTGGCTAGAAGCTGGAAGATGAATGGATGTCCATCAATTGGAGAATGGTTGGGTAAACTATGGTATATGAATGTTATGGAATATTATTGTTCTATAAGAAATGACCAACGGGAGAAATACAGAGAGGCTTGGAGAGACTTACATCAACTGATGCTGAGTGAAACGAGCAGAACCAGAAGATCATTATACACTTCAACAATGATACTGTACGAGGATGTATGCTGATGGAAGTGGATTTCTTCAACATAGAGAAGAGCTAATCCAATTCCAATTGATTAATGATGGACAGAACCAGCTACATCCAGAGAAGGAACACTGGGAAATTAATGTAAACTGTTATTTTTACCTTCTGAATCCAATTCTTCCTGTGCAACAGGGGATTCGGTTCTACACACATATATTGTATCTAGAATATACTGTAATATATTTAACTTATATAAGACTGCTTGCCATCAGGGGGAGGGGGTTGGGGGAGGAAGGGAAAAAATCTGAATAGAAGTAAGTGCAAGGGATAATGTTGTAAAAAATTACCCATGCATATGTACTGTCAAAAAAAATGTTATAATTATAAAATAAAATAAAAATAAAAAAAAAATAAAGTTGTTTTTTTTTTTTTTTTAATGGGTCCTTACATCTCATTATGAGGCCAAAACATTTAAATTTCAGCTTCAGTATTTGTCCTTCTAGTGAATGGTCTTAATTTCTTTAAGGATTGACAAATTTGATCTCCTTGCTGTCCAAGGGACATCAAAGTCTTCTCTAGCACCATAATTTGAAAGAGTTAGTTCTGTAGTACTCAACTTTCTTTATAATCCAACCTTCATTCTCATATCTTACTATATGAAAAACCATAGCTGTCACTATATGGACCTTTTTCATCAAGGTGATGTCTATGTTTTTTAGTATGTTGTCCAGATTTGCCGTAGTGTTTTTCTCAGGAGCAAGTATATTTTTTTCTTATAGCTTTTTATATACAAAACATATGCATGGGTAATTTTTCAACATTAACCCTTGCAAAAACTTCTGTTTCAACTTTTCCTCTATTTCCTTTCACACCCTGCCCTAGATGGCATGTAGCCCCTTACATGTTAAATATGTTAAAGTATATGTTAAATACAATATATGTACACATATTTATACAGTTATCTTGTTGCACAAAAAAGATTGGATTTAGAAAGAAGGCAAAAATAACCTGAGAAGAAAAAACAAAAATGCAATCAAACAGTAACAGAAAGAGTGGAAATGTTGTGTTGTAGTCCATACTCATTTCCCAGTGTTCTTTTTCTGGATGTAGCTGGTTCTGTCCATTACAGATCAATTGGAACTGATTTGGATCCTCTCATTGTTGAAGAGAGTCACGTCCATCAGAATTGGTCATCAAGTAATATTCCTGTTGAAGTGTATAATGATCTACTGGTTCTGCTCATTTCACTTAGCATCAATTCATGTATGTCTCTCCAAGCCTCTCGTATTCATCCTATTGGTCATTTCTTATAGAAAAATAATGTTCCATAACATTCATATGCCACAATTTATTCAGCCATTCTCCAATTGGTGGGCATCCCTTCAATTTCCAGTTTCTAGCCACTATGAAAAGGGAGAGCAAGTATCTTTTAATTTTATAATTTTTGTCTTTTTTTTTTTGCAGTTATCTTTGAGGATAAGAATATAAAAGTTGTTTCTATCTCTATTTCTTCTCCCTCTATTTGCCAGGAAGTGATGGGATCAATTGCCAAGATCTTAATTTTTTTTGTTTGTTTGTTTCTTTTTATTTTAAGCGTCAAGCCAGCTTTTACACTCTCTTCTTTTACCCTCATAAGAAAGCTGGTTAAATCTATTTACTTTCTTCCATTAGAGTGATACCATCTGTATATCTAAGACTGTTGATATTTCTCCTCTAATTTTGGCTTTTGATTTGTCCAGCCGGGCACTTTACATGATGTACTCTGCATGTAAGTTAAATAAATGAGGTGACAAAATAGAACCTTATTGCACTCCTTTGCCAATCTTAAACCAATCAGTTGTTCCATGTTTAGTTGTAACTGGGTTTTTTTAACCCAGGGTCACACAGTTAGGAAGTGTCTGGGGACAGATTTGAACTCAGATTCTCCTGACTTCAAGGTTAGTGTTTTATCTACTGCATCACCTAGCTGCCCCGTAACTATTATTTCTTAACCCTCATCCAGGTTTCTCAGGAGACAGTAAGAGGATCTGGTACTTATGTCTCTTTGAGGATTTGCCACATTTGGTAGTGAGACACACATAAGCTTATGAATAGTTAATAGAGCAGAAATAATTACTTACTATGTGCTAGGCACTGTTAGTATTGTTTCTGCCTGAATTTCCCAGTGCCACACTCATTCCTCCCAATATTCTTCACCCCCTTCAAATAGTACTCACACCACTGAGTTAGCAACAAAGCAAGCATGGACTGTGAAGAAAATATACTTAATTATTTCTGAAAACAAAATAAATAAGAGAAGCAATAACAACAAAAGATGATTAAAAACAGAATTTAATAAATAGTTGGTTAATCTATTGCCTTATTTGAAGATAAAATGGCATGTGATAACTAAAATCATGGTCAGAAAAATCTTTCCAACCTCAACTCTGAATGTTACTGTGTGATGGTGGTTGAGTCATTTTATTCTTCTACATCCCAGTCTTCTAAAATGGGGATAGCATTACTTACTATTCTCTACTTCCAGGGATTTTAGGGAGGAATGCATACAGTAAACATTAAATATGTATGTGAGATCTTTTCATAAGCTTTGGAGCTTTTTTCTCATACCAGTCTAAAAATCAATTAGCTTTGTACTGTTAATTAAGAAAAAAAATCAAATCCCTAAAAACCTTATTATGCATAAATGTTATAGAAATGGAACTCCATAAAAACATAAGTAACCCAGGTGACAGGATTCTAACTTCAGCCTAGTTATCTCTGAGAGTGAGAGGAAAGGATTGTAGCAGAGGAAAAATGGCTGCTAATGCTTGCATAAGTTTTTCCAAAGAATGAATTTCTTTTTCCTTGGACCTGAGACTCTCTGAAACTGGGTATCTGAAATATGTTGCCAATGCTTCCTGACTACTCATCTGACTAACTTTATCTCCTCGAACTTCCTTTTACTTGGACCTCCCTCAATTACCTACCTGCCCAGTCCCTATTGGAATAGACAACCAAGATTTTGAATTATCTTTGAATCTTTTTTCAATGAAATGTGTAGTGTCCTGGCTGGTTTTCTGGAAGTCTCTGGGGCAGCCTTCCTTTCAGTTGAGTAATCACCATGAGAATAGCCAGGGATAAAGTCTGAATTCTTTATTGTCTTCTTGCCTGGGACCTGGGGTAGCTTAGTCTCAGTGGAGGAAATGCAGGAGGACAAGCCAGTAACCAGGATGGTGTGAGATGGAGTGAATCTGTCTGGCTGAGTTTGTTCCAGTTTATATGCTCTATTCTAATTACATTATCATAGGTATGAATCTTGTAGAATAGGTGTCAATCTTGTAGAACTATATTAAGTACTAAGTACATATACTGAACTAGAGAACTATTAATCACCTTGCTAAACTAGTTAAAATTGTCTTATCAATTCCACTGACTTAACACCTTGTAAGAATCCTTGTGCAGAGTTCTGGCCCATAACAGAAATGTATATTCTTTCTCCCAGGAGGGACATCCCTTTTCACTTCTACCTTGAAAATCACACCCTTGCTTTCCTATTCTTATACTCAACAATCTCTGTCTTGTTTCCTTGCTCAGTCTTCTTCCTATCCACATTTGACCCAGTCTTGCAAATCTTTCTGAATTTCTCCCTTCTACAGCATTTCTAAGCTATTAGTCCCTCAGTTCTGAAAAAAATCAATATTTTATACTGCTTTTATATATTGTTGTCTTTCATCCTGAGGGAGGACCAAAATGACATCACTGTGTCAAAGTACAGTGTGTCCAACTATGGTTGATTAGACCAGTGTGAGCTCAGAAGGCTCTATCACACGTCAAGTACAGATAATGTGTTTGAACCTTTAGGATGAAGATGTATAAATCTGCACATCTCTTGTTTCTTTTGAATTACTGCAATGCTGCTTTGTTCATAGAGCAGAGAGCCTTCTTTGATTCAGGCATGCCATGCTGAATGGTCCTATGTAATTGTCTCTCATGTCTCACAAAGTTCTTCAGAGAGACCTTGAGATTACCTTGTACCATATTTTCAGACCTCTGTGTGTGCACTTGCCTTGTGTAAGATCTCCATAAAATAGGTTTTTTTAGGCAAACATACATTTGGCATTCTAACAATGTGATCAGCCCATCGGATCTGTGCTCTCCACAGTAAAGTTTGAATGCTTGGCAGTTCATCCTCGTACTTTGGCAGTATACTTTTCAGGGATATTTAAATAGATGATGAGGTTGACACCTTTGGGAGCTCTGCAAGTAAGTGTGGTAAAGAAAGTTATCCTGCTGCCTACCAAACTGAGGGTCTACAGAGCTAGTGTGTTGTATATATGTAAAACAGTCTGTCAGCACCATGCCAAAAAATTAAATTGCTTCCATTTGAATTGTCTTAGGAAGACCCCAAAGATCATATGGCAAGATGAGATACTGGACACTGATGTCCTCTCTCCAACCAAACTACTACTTCTGAATCACGCAGCCAAGAGACAGAGTTGCCTACATATCAACAACCTCTCCCTTCCCCATATCCTAAATCACTCTTGCTCATTTCTTATTTTATTTAATTTCTTGTACTCTGGATTTCATGTATTCTGTAGCAAGTTCAAAGAGAATGTTGGCATTCTGGAACATCGGTTCCAAATCTTTCAGGATTTTAACCATTAATCAAAAAAGTATATTAGGTACATATTATATTCCAGGAACTATGCTAAGTTCTGAGACTACAAATTTGAAAAAAAAAAAAAAAAAAAAAAAAAAAGTTGTACCTGTCCTCAAGGATCTTAGAATCTAATTATAAAAACAGCACAAAGGATATGTGGCAACATGAATTTACTTGGGGGGAGGATAGGATATGAAGGCAACATTGTCCTGAATCTGGAAATTCCCTGGCCTATTTTGTAGAGATTATTATACCCTATGTCGTGTCTTTGAACTGTACTTCAAGACTTTCATTGTTCCGGAATTTGGCTAATGTTGGTAAAAGGAACTCAATAGAAAATAATAGTCGCATCCATATTTGGATCACCAGTTTGTGTGTATATAATATTGTACCACGTCTCAGAATTTTGAAGTTCTCAGTGCAATACCAGAATCACTCTAAAGAGACTGATTAAACAATCTACATGAAAAATATAGTAGAATAAAAAGTGCTGCGATGTATCTAAAGAAAAAACTGATATGTAGAAGTATGCATAGAATAATTGTGTGTGTCTGTATGTCTGTGTAATGGTGGCCATCTCTGGAGTGGGGTGGAAGTGAGAAAGAAAAAAATGGAAAAAGAAGAAAGAAAAATTATCAAATGGAGTTGGATAATTCTCACTAGATTATGATAAGCATTTATTTAAGGAGTTTGGTGCCATGTGGATATGAGTTATGGAATAATTGAGTTTTCAAAAAGTTAAAGTGGAATCATTAGAAGGAAATAAAGAGGCAAGTAGTGTATATGAATAGGCTGCAACAAAATGCCAATGAAGAATTGCAGAGGAGAAGCATTATGAATATCATCAAAAAAGATGTCTGACTCAAAATATGGGTCCATCACAATGTGAGAGCAAGAAATAACAGACACTCCATTAATATTCATTATCATGGGATCGAGGAGGAAGCCCCCTGAACTCTGGACAGACTCTACAAAAATTTAATTGGAGGGCATAACTGAGAGTCACTTATGGACAAGTATGATCTTGTGATATGTGATATGTGATCTGCATTGTTAGAGGAATTACTTCTAATCGATGGGATCATAGATATATCGAAATAAGTTAGCAGGGTGACTTTCTTGGTTGTTCCATCAGTACACAGATGACTAGATAGATGGATGGATGGATAGATAGATATAAATATGGATATGCATAACTATACATATGTATTATTTAATATATATGTCTATATGATAGATATATCTATCTGTATCTTGAATAAGTCTCTTAATATTAAAATTCCTCCCTTTAATACCAAAACTCTCTGAAGAAAGTCTTATGGTTACAATAGTAAAACATCATAATCTCTCAAGATTTAAAATGTTGTACTAGCCAAATTTTCATTTATCAGGGCTTAAAAAATGAAGAATTATCCCAAATTCAAAATGGCCAAGGATTGATCTTTGTCTGTCTGTATCTCTTAAAACTCTTTTGCTGTTCTTGTAAATTACATAATTTACATAATTTTATATTATTTTACATAATTACATTATTCCTACCTTTGTAATAAAGAAATAAACAACATTTGAGCAAAATGGTACACAAACCTTTAATCAAATTATAATAGTTACTATCATCATATCTATTCAATAAATCACTCTGTTACAACATAGATTGTACTTATTCTATTAAAGGAAGTAGAGTATTAAAATTCTTCTGAATTATTTGTGGAAGGTCAATAGTGGGGACCCAACACTTTAACTGAATAAAAAAATCTATATCTTGAATTATCTAGATTATTTGTCTAGACAAGCAATAATGAGCCTTCTGTCAATAAATATACAGTACCATAGAGCCATCCTTCTTGCTCTCTCGATTTCTCAAAGATAAAGCATATTTCTGCCTTTCTACTTGATGAACAACAATCAATATCTAAGTTGGGAAGCAAGCAAGGGCAAAGCTGATCTGATATAACTGTAACACAGGAAATAGCTGGAGGAAATGAGACATTGCTACAATTCAAGAATAGCTGCAGGAAAGAATACCCAGACATAAGCCATTGTTTTCAAAAGATAATGGTATCTAGGTTTGCTTTAGGAGAAAAGGAAGAAATAAAAAATATATATATCCCTACCACCACCATTTTGGGTAGCTAGAGAAATATATGCAATAGATTTTTTAAAAACTGTGAATCTCTCTTATGAGTATTATTCCCAGCAAAAATGCTGTGTTGTGAGTTTTGCATCTTTGTTTACATGCCTGCACTGGCTCTTACAATATAGAAGCAAGCAAATGTTTAGTGGCCAATTTAAAGGTTTATATTAGAAAGCACTTTATCAGCAAAGTATATACATTCAGCCACTCAAAAATGCAACTTAAATATTTCTCAGAATTGTCATTTCCAGGGACTTTTGAAGAAAAAGAGGAAAAATAATTTTGTCTTAATCTAGCTTTGTCATAAGCCATTGACTCAGTCTTCTTCTTCTTTTTTTTTTTTTTTTTTTTTTTTTTTTTTGTTAAAAAAGGACACATTTTCTCCTCTCTGTTTAAAAATTTTATCTGCCCAGGTTTAAATTGGCTTGTAGAAAGAATGACAAATTTGTAAAACTAAAGACCAAATCCACATTCAGCCTGAGCACAAAGTGATAGACATTTTATTTGATGGGGTATTAAAATTCTTGAACTTGAGTACCATCCCTTCTAATTGCTAGCTTAACGTTGACCTTAAACAATTGCTTAACTTCTAATTTCAAAATCTAATCTATAAAATGAAAGGTTTTAATTGCTATCATCCCTAAGGTTACTTCTGGTTTTAAAAGTATAATTTTTAAATGGTATAAATCTTTTTATTTGAATAAAATTTATACAAAAACAAATTATTGTATTAATTACTTGGTTTATTATAGAAAATGATCAGTTGATTTTGATATTTTTCCCTAATAATAATTCTTTTATTTATAACACAATAGCACTACTTTCTCAAAACACTGACCACAATATGTATTTACTTGCTCATTCTCATAAATGAAGGATTTAGAGAAGATAATTTTTCTCTTCATATGATTATACTTATGTTCAATTATTTAATATCATCTCATTGTCATTATCATCATCAGCATTGAGGGAAAGGTACTACTTTCTGGTCTAAGATATAAGATCACATATTTAAAGGCTACTTTTAGAAGATGACCTTTATGAAAGCATTACTTAACATCTGGAAGACTTGCCTTTTGGTGGAAAGAGTATGATGTTATTAATCGAGGATAAGGAGTAAGCTTTGTCTCTATGTTCTGCACATTTTATTAATTACCAAGTGGTTAATAGCAACCCTCTGCCCTCTATTTATAGCAAATGGAATATATCACATGACATTGGTTATACATCTGGTTAAACTGGGAAACACATTTTCAGTCACCTTCTGTCTTTGAGCTCATAATATCTTACAGACTTCAGAAGGATGACTTTAGATAATAGTTTAGAAGGTATTTTTAGAATTTTAGTTCTGGATAGGACATAGTAGGCTGTGAGTCATTTCAGTAGGTTCCTTGAATAGCTTCAGTTTATTGGAGTATCATACTGTATAATTTTTCCCTTCTTAACCTCTATGAAACAACAAATAATAGTGAATTGGAAAAGGTAGGAGAAAGAATTTTGAGCATTTTAATGATCCAATTTGTTGGCATTAATAATACATATCAGGTTTCTACTTATTTGCTTAAACATTCCTGTAAACACACAAGTGAAGGCACACAAGTTGATCTGTGGAAGATTCTGTTTTTCATTAGTGTAGAAATGATACCATACCAGACTAGCCAGCCATACCTTTGTTCTTTTAGCAGCATAGGGATGGGGAAAGTGAAAAGCTGAATTCTAGGGAGAGCAGCTTTACTGGAATAAGGGCTTTTAAACCCATTGTATTTGAGATCAAAACTTTGTAATCTAGGAAAGGTGTTCAAACCAAAGCCGATTGGTAAAATAGGACACCTTTACTAAACTTGATTCCCTACTCCCTTGACCAGGACATCAATAATCTGGGCAGTGTGAACTGTATTAGGTAAAGAAGTTGAAGGAAATCTCCAATCTCAACACCCTTGTACAAACTGTCTTGCTTTCCTTTCCCCAAATTATTTTGCATTTCTTTATGTATACATTTTGCCTATCCACAGTAGATAACAAAATCCTTGAGGAAAGAGACAGTTTTATTTTTGTCTTTGTAGCTCAGGTGCCTAGCATCATGTGGCACTTAATGAATATGTGTTTAATGGCACTATTCTAGGCAGTAAACATCAGAGGTGAGTTTTGAATACAGTGCCTTTACTTCCTGGGTCCCCATGTGACAAATTAGTTGTGTAATTGATACCCTATGCCTGAAATGTTCTTCCTTTGGAATCCCTAGTTTTCTCCCCTGACCACTTTCTTTAAGGTTCATTTTAGTTACCACTTTGTTTAGGAAGCCTTTCCAAATCACTTCCCCTACCTACCCCTAACACTAATGTGGTTAGTTCCTCCTTTACCTAGAAATCATGTTGAATCTACTTCATATTTATTCATCTGTCTATGTGTTGGTTTTTATATACAATAAATTCTTTAAGGGAATAATTGATTCTCTTTTGTAAGTTTATCTCCAATATTTAGACCAGTATCTTACACATAAAAGGCACTTAGCAACTGAATTTAATTAAACTCAAGTCCTTAAAACATTTTAACCTCAGTCATTTGATTTTAGAATATTAGATATGAACCATTAAAATGGTTATCCACCAGACTGAGAATCAGGATTGATAAACTCTGTTCCTAAACCACCTTTCCCGCACTGCATGCAATTACTATTAGAAAAGAGAAGGAAAAAATAGCCATTAAATGAAAAAAATGAATCAAGAGAGGATTTAGGATCCGCAGATGTTCCCAGCTGAAATGCCAGCTGGTAGTTAATTGTTTGTATGAAGTGGAGTCTTTTATAGTAAGAGGAAAGAATTCATTTTCATTACAAAAAGAAATGCAGTTTTCTAACAAATGAATTTGATATAAACTTCTTATTAAGTTAAGAGTTGTGGTGTCCAAGTACATGACCATAATCAGTTATTGCTGGGATTGACATTTCCTAGAGATATTACACAAACCTAAAAAATTGCCTTTTCTACCAATGCAGCATGATAGATACCTGAATTCTTATTGTTGTTGCTTCTATCCCTATTACAGATGAAAAGGACAACTTGTTTTCATAGAGTTCTCCCCTGATGAATAATTGTTTGAATCAAAGAACAGGATAAGTGACATACAGAATCAAAAATTAGTATACAGCAGGTACATAGTCTGTCTCTGGTGTCAAGGAGTACTTTGTGAGAAAGCCCAGCTGTCCTCTGTGTTATCAGCATCAAAAAGTTAAGGATGTTCTCTCAAAGATTTGGGCTACCTATGTTTGTGAGACTCCCATAGGGCTTACATCTTAGCATTTTAGAAAACAGCATTTACAATGAGAACAGTATTGAAAACTGAGACCCGGGGTTTCCCATTGCTTGCTGAAGGCATCACCAGACAGACAAATCTTCTGACTGTCTGCTTTCTGATTGAGTCTCTGAAGAGAAACTCAGTTAATATCTGGGATGTTTCTCATTTACCCCCTCTGTGTTTCCTACCCAATTGAATAAAGGTTCATGTCATGGACATGCTACAGAGATATGACTACATTACTCGAAATCAACAATGAATCTACAATCAATCAAAATTAAGTGCTTATTACATGTCAGGCAATGTGCTAAACATACAAAATAATTGGTTTAGAGGTTAGAGAGCATTGAGTGTCCCATATAAGGATAAAGAGATTAAGTTATTGGGTCAGAATCACATAATCAGTAAGCATTGAGGCAGAATTTAGATCACCATCACTACCATCCACAAGACAATGATAGTAACAAATAGTTAGCATTTGAATAGCACTTAAAAGCTTTTGAAAGCTCTTTCATTTGATCCTCATAATAACACTAAGTGCTATTATTATCACCATTTTGTAGATGAAGAAACTGAGGATGAGGAAGTTTAAATAACTTATTCTGAGTCTTAGTATAGGAATAAGAATTTGAATGCAAATCTCCAACTCCAACACTATTTAATCATGGCACCTCAGTCTCAACTCCCAAACTCAGCATTTTAACTATCCGTTGAGACACCTCGAGATCCAGAAATTTCTTCCTGTAGACTAAATAGCAAAGCTTAGTCTTGTTAATGTTAATGGACAAGAGCAATATGGGAAATTGTTGCCATTTATTTGCTGCTCTGGATGTGTTTAACATGTATTTACTCTACCAATATTGAATCAGCCAAGGTGAGTAATGTTTTTTATTCATTGCAATGAAATTTAGGAAGATTCAAAGTATTCTTGAAGTCCAGTAGCTTTTTTTAAGTGTCTTTGTTGCCTGAACCTTCTTTTTTAGAAAGGGAGGGTCACAGAGCCAGGCTTGGCACCTCCACCAGTGAGGCAAAGCTATATTTCAAGTTTCAGGCAGGGCTGGATTCACAGACTTGAAAAACAGCCAATAGCTCCCACTCCCAACAGGAGATGACAAGAGGCTTTATCTCCTCCACAGATGCTGTTCATCTATACCATGTAGTTTATTGCATTGTCTGTGGTCAGCAATAGAGTTTCTAATGTATCTCGTATTTGCCAGAGCTGTTCCTGAACCCTAGCACGTGAAGAACTGAGATTAATCTCCACCACATTTTCTACTCATTAAATTATTAACGACAACCTTCTGTGGTTGGTATTTGACAGAAGATATAGTTTCACATGTGGTCGACACATATTTTGGATAGTAGACCTACAGTCGGTTGGCTAATGGATCAACAGTGTCAAATTTTCTCTCTGACCAAACCTGGAGTGAAATATGTCTCAAGACTCCTCCCAAACCTTGGATTGGTTGGTCCCCAGCTAAACAATTCAGTTAAGGAATAAAGAGAGGTGGTAAATAATGACAAGATTCCAACCAAGGTTGCAAAGAACTTTGTTTTAAAGAGAGTAAATGTTTCTACATGGTGTAAAATTAATTGAGAGTCCAAAATCAAACCAACAAAAGCAAAAAACAGGAGCTTGTATCTGGTAGAGTTAGTTTGTATGGTGATATATTGAAAAACACTGGATTTGAAGACTGAAGATCTGAGTTCAAATCCCAACTCTGCCACTTAAAATCTAGGTAACCTTGGACAAAGCATTTAATTATTTTGCCTCAATTTGCTTGATAATAAAAAGAGGGGGGTTGGAGATGATCTTTAAGATCTCCTTCATCTATAAATCTATGATCTTGTGATCCTGAGTCACCTCCTTCTTGGCTGGTTATCTCATTTCAACAATCTCTTTCTCCTATGTCTTCTCTCAATATTTTTTAAATTTCATTCTCTTTGGTCTTCTGTCCATACCCATGGGTGAAATGTACAAGGTGTTTACAAATCCCCTAGATACATCAGAAATGTCCCAACTGATAACATAGACAAGTTTTGTCTTTTAAGTCATTCCCAACACCTGGTATTTCTTCCCATCACTGCTCCCACACTGACAACAGTGTGAACTTTCTACCTTCTAAAGCCAATCTTCACATTGAATCAACTTAGCTATCTGCTAAGCCCTTGGAACTCACCATTCCCCACTGACCATGACGAGACTTTCAAAGTTAACATGTGTTCCTTCTTGCTCTGGATCCAATTCTGAGGATGACTCACAGAGGGCAGATGTCTAATGTTATCAATCACATAACCTGATAGGTTTAAGTTAGTCACATATAAAAGACAGCCTGTCCACACTTGAGGAACTACCTCCACCCCATTCCTCATCTTTAATTTTCTGTTTATATATGTTTTAACTGCCAGCAAACTTTACTCTTAGTTTGCAATAGTTGTTTGTTTGTTTGTTTGTTTTTGTTTTTAATATGTAACTTTAAACAAATTTTTTCTATCCTAAATCATATCCACCCTACCCCTTCTCAGAAGGGTTCTGGAGTAATAATTAGAGAATTCTTGTTTTCTGTTACTATGATTATATTTTAAGCCCTGATAACTAATTGTGTGGCAGAAAATGAATTCCTTGACCTTTCTAAGTCTTACATTCCTCGAGTATAAAAGGAAAGGCTTGAGCTAGATATTCTATAAGATTCCTTCCAATTCTAGTGATCTGGAGTTCTATAGCTATTATTATCCATCAACCAAGGAAATTAAAAATAATTTTACTTTCACAATTAAATAAAGAATCACACCCCAATGCTAAGAAAATGTTTAAAATAACAAGCACACTTCAATTAATGAGAACCAAGAGAGCCATTGGCATGGATGCTGCTGGCTTGAATTAGAATATAATATATTATCCATACTATCCAAATAAATATAGCTTTCCAGAATCATGTAGAGTCTAGTTAATGCAAAATTTGGTACTTTGCCTCTGCAACCCCCCCACATACACACACACAGCAGGCAAGGCCAATAATCCAGAGAAGGTTTGTGCTGAACTGAATTGGACTGGAGTTCTGAGGCTCACCTGGAATGTATTTGGACTCTGCCTCCACTGTCTGGTTTGAAGAAGGGAAGGGAAACTGCAAAGTGCTGGCAAACCCATGCATCTCAAACAATATAGCAACTTATTTGTGCTTTAATATGTGTGTGTGTTATGTGTAAAAAAGAGAGAGACTGCTGTCAGCCAAATGATAATAATAAATACATGAACAAGAATTCTCTTTTTTAGTCTTATAAATTGAGAAATCATAGATAAAAATATTCTCTAAACTTTTAACTATCTACAATCTTCACAGTAGATACACTTAGAAATATGATTGATTGCTTTCTCCCAGGTTAAATAGAAAAGTATAAATTAGAAAATTCACTTGCCAAGTAGCTTAGAAAGACAATCCATCCTTTCCTTTGTTGAATCTATTTTCTGCATACCTTGGCCAGATTATTTTTGTTTGTATAAAGAAAATCTAGTTAAACAATTATTGATCGTTCTCTTTTGCCTAAACTAGGATTCCCCAGATAATGTGTCCACAGAAAGATGGTGTTCTATATGAGATAAATAGTAGTCTCATAAGGAATTTGGAGGTACTGTGAATATTTCCCCTCTACTATATTAAATCTAGAAGTATGTGCCAATATGCTATTATGCATGACTTCCATTATAAAAATAGATTAATCTTGCTATATTTTGAGCCAATATTTCTCAACCCTACTCCCTTCATCTGAAAAGAATTCTGGACTCACAGGTTGTGTCAACATATTTCAAGTGCAAAAGTGATCTTTGGCCAAATAAGTTTGAGAACCACTGACCTACCAAATAAAGGCCAACATCCTAACCTGGAATCCAAAACCCTCAACAGTCTGAAGGTCTCAAATCCACCCTTTACAGTTTTAATTCTAATTATTCAATTTCACTTAGCAAAGCTGCCAGGGTACATATACCTAACCAAATTTTTATAATGTCATTCCCAATGTTGGCTACTAGGACATTAGAGAGCTGCCTGATGTACTCAGTGATTGAATTACCTAGTACCAATTACCTAGCCATAATTTGTCTGAGGTGAGAATTTAACTCTTGTCTTCCTGATTCTTAGGTCAATTCTGAATTCCCTATTTTATATCTCCTCTATACTACACATAATGGGAGATTTATAAATGTTACTGATATTATCAATGGCATGGTTTTCCAAATTTCAGTCTTTATAGAAGCAGTATGATTAGAGTAAGAAGATCCCACTAGATGACAATCAAAAACACAATTTAGACAAAAATTGAAAGCAACAAGTTCTCATTGATATATATATGACTTACTCCTACCCCATTGTAGTTACATGCAAAGATGATCATACCTTTGATCTTGCCATTACTTGCAAATGCACTATTTCCATTTTTGTGAACTCTGAACTGTCCTTTTCTGATCAAGATTGCTTTGCCTCTTTTTCTTCTGCATTGAAACATTGAATCCTGTTACTCTACACCTTAATCAGCTCTTTCTCAAGCTAGTATCCTTATATAATTACACTCACTTGTCCTCCTTATCTTGACATTTTGGTAAATTCAAGTTCTACTGGTCTCTTATTTTTATGAGTCCTTTGACCCCTTATCATACTGCCAATATTATTTATTAATTTTTCCCTTTACCTTGGATCACTCCCACCTTATACTGCCTTTACTCCTACCTATTCCTTGTTGCTGAACCAAGGTGGAGGAAAAAAAAAAATTAGTACTGATTGCATCCACCATAAATTTATGTTAATTTAACTTCAGTCAGGCTCCCATTGTGCTAGGCAATCCTACTATTTACTAAGTAATTCACTATCATGCTCAGCATAGTAACTCTTTAAACTCTTTCATTTTTTCTCAAACTTCCTCATCCTCCTACCTTTTCACTGAAAACCTTGCTGTATATCTTATTTTAAAATATTGGGGTTATTTCTCCCTCTTCTTTCTTCCTCCTTGTTTTATTTTACTTTGATGCTTTCTGCCACAATATCTTCCTTCACCCTTACCTCACATGAAGAAGAGATCCATCTCCTGGCCAAGACAAATTCCTCCACATGCACAAATAACAAATTTCAGCATATTGTCTCTCTACTATCTCCATTTTATTGTTTATTTTTAATCCCTCTTCTTCAACTAGCATTTTATCTACTGTCTACAAACACACCCATGTCTCCTTTATCTTCAAAAGATCCTAGCATCAAAAACTAGATGTCCAGCAGATATCTTAAACTCAGTATATCCAAAACTGAATTCATTATCTTTCTTTTTTTTATTATAGCTTTTTATTTACCAGATATATGCATGGGTAATTTTTTACCATTGACAGTTGCAAAACCTTTTGCTCCAATTTTTCCCTTCCTTCCCCCCACCACCTCCCCCAGATGGCAGGAGACTAATACATGTTACATATGTTAAAGTATATATTAAATACAATATATGTATATATGTCCATACAGTTATTTTGCTGCACAAGAAGAATAGGACTTTGAAATAATGTACAATTAATCTGTGAAGGAAATCAAATATGCAAGTGGACAGAAATAGAGGGATTGGGAATTCTATGTAGTGGTTCATACTCATTTCCCTGAGTTCTTTCACTGGGTGTAGCTGGTTCAATTCATTACTGTTCTATTGGAATTGATTTGGTTCATCTCATTGTTGAGGAGGGCCACGTCCATCAGAATTGATCATCATATAGTATTGTTGTTTAAGTGTATAATGATCTCCTAGTCTTATTCATTTCACTCAGCATCAGTTCATGTAAGTCTCTCCAGGCCTCTCTAAAATCTTCCTGCTGATCATTTCTTATAGAACAATAATATTCCATAATATTCATATGTAAAGTTCTGTTGTCTCATTAATTATAATCCTTTTCTGGAAGGAGGTTTCTTTTCTATAAATCCTTTTTTCTGGGAGCAGGTTTCTTGGGAGGTTTCTAGAGCCTCCAGCCAGAGTGAAGGTAGACTTGGGAATGAATCAGATTCTGCCTCCAAGAATATGGGATTGTGGGATTTGTGAATCTGCTCTTGTCCAAGTGTCCCTAGTTCCCACAGTAGAATCTTGAATCCTCTTCTTCCTGAATCCTTGCTCTAAATCTCCTTGAGCTTCCCTGAAGTTCTCCCAGGAAGTCCTTCCCTTAACTCACTCCAGGCTCTTCTTCCAGACTCTAACTTCTTCCAGACTGCCTTCTTCTAGACTCCTTGCCCACTCAATGTGGCTCCTTTTATCCTCCCAGAGAATGGGCTTGTGGGTATTCCCAGGGGCTTGTGGGAACTCCTTTACAACCAATGAGCTAGCTCCTTTTAAAGGTGTAAACTTTAAACCTTAAACTTTAAACTTTAAACCTTTAAAGGTTTGAACTAAATGTGAACTCGGAGCTAAAGAATTGTTAAGTACCAACTTAGCACCTAGTAAGGACCCTAACATTCATATACCACAATTTATTCAGCCATTCTCCAATTGAGGGGCATCCACTCAGTTTCCAGTTTCTGGCCACTACAAAGAGGGCTGCCACAAACATTCTTCAATATACAGGTCTCTTTCCTTTGTTTAAGATCTCTTTGGGATATAAGCCCAGTAATAATACTGCTAGATCAGAGGGCATGCACAGTTTGATAACTTTTTGAGCATAGTTCCAAATAGCTCTCCAGAATGGATGGATGTATTCACAATTCCACCCACAATGTATCAGTATCCCAGTTTCCCACATCCCCTCCAACATTCCACATTATCTTTCCCTATCATTCTGGCCAATCTGACAGGTGTGTAGTAGTATCTCAGAGTTGTCTTAATTTGCATTTCCCTAATTAATAATGACTTGGAGCATCTTTTCATATAGCTAGAAATAGTTTCAATTTCTTTGTCTGAGAATTGTCTGTTCATATCCTTTGACCATTTATCAATTGGAGAATGGTTTGATTTTTTTTTTTTTCCTGAGGCTGGGGTTAAGTAATTTACCCAGGGTCACACAGCTAGGAAGTGTTAAGTGTCTGAGACCAGATTTGAACTCGGGTCCTCCTGAATTCAAGGCTGGTACTCTATCCACCGCATAGCTTGATTTCTTATAAATTAGAGTCAATTCTCTATATATTTTGGAAATGAGGTCTTTATCAGAACCTTTGACTGTAAAAATATTTTCCCAGTTTATTGTTTCCCTTCTAATCTTGTCTGCATTAGTTTTGTTTGTACAAAAACTTTTCAATTTGATATAATCAAAATTTTCTATTTTGTGATCAATAATGATCTCTAGTTCTACATTGGTCATAATTCCTTCCTCCTCCACAGGTCTGAGAGGTAAACTATCCTATGTTCTTCTAATTTATTTATTATCTCATTCTTTATGCCTAGGTCATGAACCCATTTTGACCTGACCTTGGTGTACAGTGTTAAGTGTGGATCAATGCCTAGTTTTTGCCATACTAACTTTCAATTTTCCTAGCAGTTTTTATCAAACAGTGAATTCTTATCCCAAAAGCTGGAGTCTTGGGGTTTGTCAAACACTAGATTATTAAAGTTATTGACTATTTTGTCCTTTGAACCTAACCTATTTCACTGATTAACTAGTCTATTTCTTAGCTAATACCAAATGGTTTGGGTAACCACTGCTTTATAATATAGTTTTAGATCTGGTATAGCTAGGCCACCTTCATTTGTTTTTTTTTTTTTTTTATTAGTTCCCTTGAAATTCTTGACTTTTGTTTTTCCATATGAACTTTGTTGTTATTTTTTCTAGGTCATTAAAATATCTTTTTGGGAGTCTGGTATAGCACTAAATAAATAGATTAGTTTAAGTAGTATTATTATCTTTATTATATTTGCTTGCCCTATCCAAGAGCATTTAATATTTTTCCAATTGGTTAGATTTGACTTTATTTGTGTGGAAAGTGTTTTATACTTTTGCTCATATAGTTGCTGATTTTCCATTGCCAAATAGATTCCCAAATATTTTATACTATCCATAGTTACTTTAAATGGAACTTCTCTTTGTAACTCTGTTAGATTTTGTTAGTAATATATAAGAATGCTGATGTCTTATGTAGGTTTATTTTGTATCCTGCAACTTTGATAAAGCTATGGATTGTTTTTAATAGTTTTTATTAGAATCTCTGAGGTTCTCTAAATATACCATCATATCATCAGCAAAGAGTGATAATCTGGTTTCCTCATTACCAACTCTAATTCCTTTAATCTCTTTCTCAACTCTTATTGCCGAAGCTAGCATTTCTAATACAATATCGAATAGTAATGGTGATAATGGGCAACCTTGTTTCACTCCTGATCTTATTGGGAATGGTTCCAGTTTATCCCTATTGCATATGATGCTTACTGATGGTTTTAAATAGATGCTACTGATTATTTTAAGGAAAAGTCCATTTATTCCTATAGAATTCATTATCTTTCTTCCCCAAACCTTTCTCCCTTCCTTCCCTGTTACTAAAAATCCTTCTTTCACCATCATCTCCTCACTGTTTTTCAGCCTCACCCCCACCAATCTTTAACCAATTCTTCTTGATTTTGCCTCTGTAACATCTCCCAGGTATACTCTTTTCTCTTCTCTTACATTGCTACAACTCTAGGGCAGCTATCATCACCTTATTCCTGGACTATTGCAATATTTTGCTAGTCTCTTTCTCCACTCCACTCTCTCCTCTACTCAGTGATCTTCCTGAATCATAGGTCTCATCATGTCACAAACACACCCCTAATAACCTCCAGTGGTTACCTATTGCCTCCAGGATCAAATATTTATTTCTCTACTTTTCTTTCAATAACCTTCATAACCTATCCCTCTCCAAACCTTCCAGCCTTCTTATACACCCCCAGACACATCCTCTGAGTTTTAGTGATATTGGTCTCATTGTTGTTCATAAAATGAGATACTCCATCTTTTGGTTCTGAGCATTTGTACTGGCTATCCTCCATTCCTAGAATGATCTCTGTCCACATCTCTGTATCCTATTATCCTTAAAATCCCAGAAAACAATCCCCCTTCAAAGGAAATCTTTTCTTATCCCCTTTAATTCTAACTCCTTAATTTACTACAATTATTCCTATATATTGTTTATAAATTCTTTGTATATAGTAATTTACATCATCTCCTTCCCTTAGACTATGAGCTACAAAAAAAAAAGAAGAAACTAGGCGCTTTTTTGTTTTTTTTTTTCTTTGTATCTCCAAAATTTAGCAAAGCATCTGGTACATAATAAGTGCTTAATAAATCTTTATTGAGTGACTGACTGGTAGATGAGGTAGTAAGTGAGACTGCTCTTACATTCTTGAAGAAATAAGGGACAGTTGGAAGTCATATCTAGTGGCTTGGAAGCTAAGTTATGTAGGAGAGGGAGCACTGAGGAAAATAAGAAGGCCTTCTTTCTTCCCAGAGAATGGTAGGTCTTGATGGTAAGCAGAAGGAGATGATTATCAAACAGTTAGATCTGAATATACCTTTTCTTCCTGCAGATTTTTTCTTTATGCCATTAATTTGCCTACAGATATTTCACAGTATGTCTTACTGTGACAAGTATGTCCAGTAATATACACTGTTACAACTTGTTGAGGAATTAACCTATTGAGGGGGAAAATTTGATCAGATCATGTTTATGATGGCAGATATTTTGAATGGGTCATCTAGCAGTTGGGACCTTCTCCATAGACACTAAGGATAACCTCCAATAGTATTCCAATGGTGTGACCAGGAAGACATTAGACCTCATACAAGAACTAAATTGAAACATTTCATAATGCTCAGCGAAAACACCTCAGTTGAACTATTTTTCATTGGCTATGCTATTTTATGAACCATGTTGCTCTTTACTTACAAATAACATAATTCAATTCTGGGGCAAGGGGAGGAGAGGAGAATCTTATAAGCCCCTGATATTAGTTTAAAACTAAAGTTTAAATATATACACCCATCAACTCTGCCTCATTCTGTTTAAGTTATTATTATAACATATAATGTAGTTGTCAGTGTCTTGGTATCACATAAAACCATAATTATTTTCATTATAAATACAAAGAAAAGAGAACTGATCAAGAGGATTATGAACAAGGGCTCAGTAGAAAAAAATCCAAAGCCCCATTTTTCCACTTAATTGCTCTTTGGTACTTGGCACCTCACTTTGTCTTTTTTATACTTTCTCATCTATATCCCCTATTGATAATTTTCAGATGACAAAATTAAAGCCATCCATAGTTATATGAAAAAAATGCTATAAATCATCATTGATTACAGAAATGCAAATTAAAACAACTCTGAGGTATCATCTCACACCTCTCAGATTGGCTAAAATAACAGGAAAAGATAATGATAAATATTGAAGGGGATGTGGGGAAACTGGGACACTCATGCATTGTTGATGGAGTTGTGAAGTGATCCAGCCATTCTGGAAAGCAATCTTGAACTATGTCCAAAGGGCTATGAAACTTTGTATACTGATGACATGATGGTATACTTAGAGAACCCCAAAGACTCTGCTAAAAAGCTATTAGAAATAATTCAGAATTTTAGCAAAGTCACAGGATACAAAATAAATCCACATAAATCCTCAGGATTTTTATACATTACCAACACAATCCAACAGCAAGAGATACAAAAAGAAATTCCATTCAAAATAACAGTCGATAGTATCAAATATTTGGGAATATATCTACCAAAGGAGAGTCAGGAATTATATGAGCAAAATTACAAAACACTTGCCACAAAAATAAAGTCAGATTTAAATAATTGGAAAGACATTCAGTGTTCTTGGATAGGCCGAGCGAATATAATAAAGATGACAATACTCCCCAAACTAATCTATTTATTTAGTGCTATACCAATCAGACTCCCAAGAAACTATTTTAATGACCTAGAAAAAATAACAACAAAATTCATATGGAAGAATAAAAGGTCGAGAATTGCAAGGGAACTAATGAAAAAAAAGTCAGAGGAAGGTGGTCTAAGTGTACCTGATTTAAAGCTATATTATAAAGCAACAATCACCAAAACCATTTGGTATTGGCTAAGAAATAGACTAGTTGATCAGTGGCATAGGTTAGGTTTACAGGGCAAGATAGTGAATAAAAATAGCAATCTAATCTTTGACAAACCCAAAGATCCCAAATTTTGGGATAAGAATTCATTATTTGACAAAAACTGCTGGGAAAACTGGAAATTAGTATGGCAGAAACTAGGCATGGACCCACATTTAACACCACATACTAAGATTAGATCAAAATGGGTCCAAGATTTAGGCATAAAGAACGAAATCATAAATAAATTGGAGGAACATGGGATGGTTTACCTCTCAGACTTGTGGAGGAGGAAGGAGTTTGTGTCCAAGGGAGAACTAGAGACCATTATTGATCACAAAATAGAACATTTTGATTACACCAAATTAAAAAGTTTCTGCACAAACAAAACTAATGCAAACAAGA
This sequence comes from Sminthopsis crassicaudata, assembly GCF_048593235.1. NCBI lineage: Eukaryota > Metazoa > Chordata > Mammalia > Dasyuromorphia > Dasyuridae > Sminthopsis > Sminthopsis crassicaudata. The sequence goes on along the minus strand of NC_133619.1, from coordinate 498,207,718 downwards.
TTAGAAGGGAAGTAACAAATTGGGAAAAAATTTTTACAGTTAAAGGTTCTGATAAAGGCCTCATCTCCAAAATATACAGAGAATTGACTTTAATTTATAAGAAATCAAGCCATTCTCCAATTGATAAATGGTCAAAGGATATGAACAGACAATTTTCAGATGATGAAATTAAAACTATTTCCACTCATATGAAAGAGTGTTCCAAATCACTATTGATCAGAGAAATGCAAATTAAGACAACTCTGAGGTATCATTACACACCTCTCAGATTGGCTAAGATGACAGGAACAAATAACGATGAATGTTGGAGGGGCTGTGGGAAAACTGGGACACTGATGCATTGTTGGTGGAGTTGTGAAAGAATCCAACCATTCTGGAGAGCAATCTGGAATTATGCCCAAAAAGTTATCAAAATGTGCATACCCTTTGAACCAGCCATACTACTACTGGGCTTATACCCCAAGGAACTACTAGAGAAGGGAAAGGGTCCTGTATGTGCCAAAATGTTTGTGGCAGCCCTTTTCATAGTGGCTAGAAGCTGGAAGATGAATGGATGTCCATCAATTGGAGAATGGTTGGGTAAACTATGGTATATGAATGTTATGGAATATTATTGTTCTATAAGAAATGACCAACAGGAGAAATACAGAGAGGCTTGGAGAGACTTACATCAACTGATGCTGAGTGAAACGAGCAGAACCAGAAGATCATTATACACTTCAACAATGATACTGTACGAGGATGTATGCTGATGGAAGTGGATTTCTTCAACATAGAGAAGAGCTAATCCAATTCCAGTTGATTAATGATGGACAGAACCAGCTACATCCAGAAAACGAACACTGGGAAATGAATGTAAACTGTTATTTTTACCTTCTGAATTCAATTCTTCCTGTGCAACAAAAAATTCGGTTCTACACACATATATTGTCTAAATTATACTGTAATATATTTAACATATATAAGACTGCTTGCCATCTGGGGGAGGGGGTTGAGGGAGGAAGGGAAAAAATCTGAATAGAAGTAAGTGCAAGGGATAATGTTGTAAAAAATTACCCATGCATATGTACTGTCAAAAAATGTTATAATTATAAAATAAAATAAAAAATTAAAAAAAAAAAAAAAAAAGAAAGAAACTTTGTATACTCTTTGATCCAGTGGTGCCATTACTGGGTCTGTATGTAGGAAATCTTTAAAAAGGGTAAAGGACTCACATGTGCACAAAATGTTTGTAGCACTCTTTTTGCGGTAGCAAAGAACTGAAAAATGAGTGGATAGTGGTCAATTGGTAAATGGCTGAACAAGTTGTGTCAAATAAAGATAATGAAATATCATTGTTCTATTAAAAATAATGAACAAACTGATTTTAGAAAAGCCTGGAAAGATTTACATGAACTGATGCTGAGTGAAACAAGCAAAACCAGGAATACATTGCACACAATAACAGCAAATATGTGCTATGATCATCTATGAAAGATTTGGTTCTTCATAGTGGTTTAGCAAACCAAAACAATCCCTATAGACTTTGGATAGTAAGTGCCATCTGCATCTAGAAAAAAAATTTTGGGAGACTGAAAATAACATATGCTATATTTACTTCTTTTTTCTGTTGTTTTTTTTTTTAATCTCTCCCATGGTTTTTCCCTTTTCTGTTTTTTCTCTCCCAACATGATTCATAAAATAATGTTTATTAAAAATAAATAAATTTGCTAAAGACAAAAAAAATATTCTTCTAATATAAAAAATAACTTTTTCTCATCTACAAATTGGGGATGAAAATAATTAGCCCCCTACACAAAACTGTTAGAATGTGGAAAATAAAGCAATGTAGTATTTGTTTACTCAAAAAAAAAAAAAAAAAGCCATTTGGGAATGTTTCTTAAATCCAGTCATGGTAAGTAGTTAAACATTTCCAAAAAAGATTTCAAAGCACTTTATCAAAGTGCAGAGACATGTTTTCCTGATCCATTTTGCTTCCCACTTGGAAGTTTGTCTAGTTTGGGGAAGACTGCACATTCTTTCTGAGTTGCTCTTGTTTTGGCAAAGACCAGACCTAGCCTCTTGATTTGTAAGCCGTTGTGCATTTTCAAGGAAATTTAATCCGTATGTTTTTGATTCGTTGACACAATAATGCAAGCAAATGGTGTTTCGTAAGTGCTACTTGATTTCCAGGAAGCTGTTTGAGCCTTCTTTTCTTGAAGTTTTATTTCTTAGAACAAGGGGATTTCCTTTTGTTGGCTGGCAAGAAGAAAGGGTCCTGTCAGAATTGGTAGGACACCTCTTCCTTGAAGCCTCTAAGTTAAAAGAGATCTCTCCTTTCTCATAGAACTTTGCCTAATTCTCACCTTTGTATCTCTCTCAGTCTCCATTGTATACTTGTTATTTGTCTATATGTTTTTTTTTTCTCCTACTACCCTCCATCAGACTGTATATCCCTTTAGAGCCAGGTCTATGTCATATAGATTGTTATATCTCCTGCCTTGAACATAAAAAGACATTTAAGAAATGTCTATTCAATGAATTATTGAATTGCTCATGCTTAGTCCTTTTATGGAGTTCTAAGGAAACTCTAGGTGACTTGAGTTGGCCTCATCCATGAAGTAGTTCTTCAAATGGAGAACTATTACCATCTTAGTCAACATCTACCCAGGAGAAATCAACCTGTATCATTTTTTTTTCTCTAAATTCTCTTCAGGGGAGAGAAAAAGAGCAAATTAAAGGAACTCTTTTCTTAAGGGAATGGATGGCTGGCTTAAGGGTACAATCCAAATTCTTGTAAAATGATGACTCATTAGCACACTTTCTGAATTAGTGTCATTTATCTAAATGCCTAATATGGGAAATCAATCCAACTTGTATTCTCAAGCTACCAAGGAACTGGCAAGAGTTCTGTCTATATTGATTATTGGATAGCTTAATTCAGAACTTTAGTGACAAAATTATTGGTTCATGTTTGAGGATTATTTAGTGATCCCTTCCTCTCCCTGTTTAGTCTAGGAAATATTGTTTCCATGAAAGTCACTAATAATAATAGCCCATATTTGTGTAATACATAATATGCTATCAGGTGCTTTCCCTATAGCTCTCTGCAAGGTATGTTATATAAATATGATCACTTCTATTTTATAAAGAAGGAAATTAAGGTTAAATAAAGTTAAATTATTTTCCTAGATAGTGTTGAAGCTAGAATTCAACACTATTTTTTTTAATTTGATTCTAGATTCCTTTCTATTATGTAACACATATAATTGGAATTCCTTAAGAAGAAGAAATAAGATATCTTAGCAAAAATATTAGCTAAACTTGAAGGCAGAGGAGACTTGTATTTGAATCCCTTTTGTGACAGTAAATGATGATGATGATGATGATGATGATGATGGTAACCATCATTTATATATTACTTTTAAGATTTGTAAAAATGTTTTATGATATAATTGCATTTAACCTTCACAATCCAGATAAGTAGGTACAATTATTATTTACATTTTACAGATGAGAAAACTTAGTCACATAGAAATTAAGTAATATGACCAGGGTAATACAGCTAGTGTGTAACTGTATATAAGTCATTTATCCTCTTGTATTTTAATATTAAATATTTGGATCAATGACAAAAAGCACTGAACTTAAAATCACGAGACCTGATTTAAAGTCCTAACTCTACAATATATTAACTGGATTAGTAACATCCTCTCTAGGGTTATTTCCTCATCTATAAAATAAGGGAGTTGAGCTAGATGTCTTCTAAAATCCTTTTGCCCTAGATCTATCCTACAGTCTGAGGGTTGTGTTGTAGCAGAATATGGTTTTAGCAAATCTTTGCATAAAAAATTCTAAAGTTTATTAAGAAATATGTAAAGATTAGAATATCAATATCTCAAATAGCTATAATGCTCCAGAGGACAAGTTCTGAGAAATCTTGTTATATCTGCATTCAATCTAGCCACCAATATCAACTCCGCTGATTCACACAGGATACTGGATTCAAAGACAAAGGCCACAGTACTCAGGTGAAATCCTGATCTCAAACCAAATCCAGCAGCCTTGGGTTTAGATCCAAGATCTAACATTTGTTCATTATCAATCAACTTCTCTAGAAATCAGTTTTCTCTTATGCACAATCCAAGAGTTTGGCTGTATGAGCTCTAAGGTCTTTGCCAATTCCAAATTTTCATGGGGTCTTCCTTTCTCTGATTTTGACACATTCTCTTTTACTTTCCCCATACCAGTTTTTACAAAAGTCCATTATCCTCTGAAGATTTCACTTCAAAAGTAAAACCACACTTAGAAATGAAAAAAAAAAAATTCCACCCACTTTTGCTGGAAAGCTGAGACCTTTCTGTTTCTGGACTATTTTCTTTGGATGAGGCTGGTTCAGATTTGAGCCACATGTGGTATTGAAGCATAACATGTCAGTTCTAATGCAACAAAGTTCCCAAAGGAACCTCAAATCAGAGGAGGTGGCTTGTCTGCTGAGAAGCTCTGGAAAACAAGAGAGCACTAAGGCAGAACATACAGGCACTTCTTTTTTCTTTTTTTCCCCCATAATTTAGACCAACTCTCTCTTAGCCACCTGTTCTCAGTCTAGTATAGCAACTTCAGGTTCAAGTCAGGAAAGAGCAGTGTTTGAATCCTGCCTCTAACATTTACCACCTGAATGATTGTGGGCAAATCTCTTATTCTCCAAAATGGGTATAGTTCATATTTCAAAAAGTCATTGTGCAGAGTAAATATTATAATGTGTTCAAAGTGCTATTGTTATGGAGCTCTTTTTTCTGTTTAAATAGTCCTATGATTGCTATTGTTGGAAGGAGATATAGGTGAAGAATTTCCTCTATTAAAATATATTGGAGTCTTTTCTGTAAATTAGAGAAATGGAAATTCCCCAGGGCATAAAGGTTCACAGAGGCACACAACTATTATATATCAGAAGTAGAATTTAAACCAAGATCTTTTTAATTTCAATGTCAGTTTTTAACCCAAGCTGCTTCTCTTAGAGAGAGCTTAAACTACTATATTGGATCAACCTTTTGATGTGATTCTACAAGAAAAATCTCTAATGGAGAAAAATTACCCATGCTTCTGTTTTGTAAATAAAAAACTTAATAACAAAAAAAGAGAAAATCTCTAATGGAGCAGTATCAGATGACCAAGGTATCCTATACCAGTCTGAGAAAAATGACATCCAGAAACTGTCAATATGAGAGAGCACCCCATGTATTGAAGTTTAAATTTTAATCAAAAATGTATTCTTTAAAATTCTAAATTAGTATAAAATATAATTTAACTTTCAAATTATATCTCTAAAATGTTGGTATTTATAACTATGAAGTTATTAAAGGTTAAAACTATTTTAAAACTTTTGGGACATCTTATATAATGTCAGTGACTTGTTGCTCAGTGACCAAATTCAATGTGGCATTCAGAAGATTACAAAAAGTTGCCTAGTTTTCTTCTGTGTTTAAAATCAGACTTGGCTTGCAGCATGGTGAAATGTTGTTCTGACTTCCTATGATGAATATAACAGGCTTTTTCCAATTACATCAATTACCGGGTTAAGTGACTTGGCCAGGTCACACAGCTAGTAAGTTTTTGAGATCTTCAGTTGGTTGTAATTCTCTTAAAATTTGACATTTGATAACTGAATACTATGTTCTTTGCTGTCTAATAAAAACAACATAGAATGTTTCTTTTTCCTATGGATATGGTTCCTCTTTTACTAAAAACTTTTTTCTTAGCTTCCACAACATACTGATGATTTACATTGATCTTGCAATTCACAAACACCTCCAGGTCTTTCCTTTTTCCCCCTATATAAAATGTCATATGCCCATGCTTTCTTCTTCCTATATTTCTGGAGTTGATTTTCTAAACCCAAATGTATGACTATATATTTTATCCTATTTTTTATCTTAGTCTGAAACCATCATTCTAGATTTTCAAGATCTTTTAGAATCTGTACTGACATCTAAGAGTTATTGTTCCTAAATGGTTTTATTATTTGTAAATTTGACAAGTATACCATTTTATCTTTATCAAAGCCACCAATTAAAATGGTAAAATTTATGGAGCCAAGGAAAAATTTAAGTTATACTCCAGATTAACATTATTTTATTAATGTTTACTCTTTGGTTCTGATATAGCAAGCAGTTCAAAATCTATCTAGTAGTAATGTCACCTAGCTTATATCTCTTTTTCACAGAGATAGATAGATAAACAAATAGAAGATAGATAGACATGATAGTATACATAGATTATAACAAAATTCTTTGCAAATTGTAAAGCATCATATGTGTTATATATGTTTCATATATACACAATTTTATTGGAATATATATGTGTGTGTGTGTGTGTTAAGCATAAAGTAAAAAAATAGACCATTGATAGAGAGAACTATAGAAGGAGAAAATGTTCTCTTCTAATGCAGGTAAGCAACTCCTTAAAGTGCTGCCTAGTGTTTCCACATGGGAAGTCTTTTCTGACATTTCAGGGTGAGGGTGAGTATGAATTTTTTTCTAAATTCTAAATCTTGAGAAAAAATTGTCAAGAAATTGAGGGAAAGTATAATGGAAATTATCCCATAAAAATTAAAGTTTAGCAGCGTTGAAACATTACTGATTTGAAGGAATCCACTGATATCAAATCTAACCCAAGAGGAGAAACCCTGATATGCAGAGTCAAAGGTTAAGATTAACATTTCAGGGAAGTGGGACAGGAACAAGAAGGAAAGAAACCATCATCATCTAATCAGTCAGTCTTGCTCTTAACTGTTTCATGTCATAATTATCTACAAATAAAATGATATTTTAGAAGCAAAATAAGAATTTAAATTAGTACTTTCAGTAAGTTTTCCTTTGTAGTGCTATTAACTGCACAAAGAACGAGAATATTATATTATTCAAAGACTATCCAATAAAGTTCTTTAACATCCTCTGTCTGGATATCCTCTATAGGCTATAGTTCTTTGGAAATACTTCTAAACCTAATATTTCTCATTTATTAAATAATGTTAGATATCCATAATAATGAATAAGAAGTATGAAAAATGTCAGAATATTTTGAGAAAGTTAAAACAAAATCAGTCAGCTCATTGCCAGATATGATTTACATCGTTGTCATGATATATTGGTTCATAAAAATAATAAGCCATCCATTTACTATTTTTACAGAAAACCTCTGGAAATTTTAGCATAACTATATGATGGGAAAATGATTCATTGTTTACTCATTATCAATTAAACTATGTAAATAAAAACTGATGAAAATAGAGAATAACTTATGATAAAAAGAATCCTCAGAAATTCTAATTTTTCCTTCCAAAATCCCAAAGATTAATGTCTGTCAGATATCTGGAAACACTATTCTAAAGCACTGGAAAATTAAATGATTTATCTAAGGTCACAGCACTAATTTGGGTCAAAATTGTGTCCTGCCTGTGATATAAAATAAATAAAAACTAACTTTTGGGGGAGGGTCAAACAACAACATTAAAAATTGAGAAGTAAAAAAAAATTGGGGAAGTATCAACAAAGGGAACAAAAACTGAGGAAAGAGAGGGAGGAAGGCAAGGGAAAGGGAGGGGGAAAGGGAGGGGGAAAGGGAGGGGAGAAGGGAGGGGGAAGGAAAGGAGGAAGAGAGGGGAAAAGGAAGGGAGGAAGGGAGGGGGAAAGGAAGGGAGAATAGGAGGGGGAAAGGGAGGGGAGAAGAGAGGGAGGAAGAAGAGAGGAGGAAGAGGGGGGAAAAAAGGGAGGAAAGAAGGAAGGAAGGAAGGAAGGAAGGAAGGAAGGAAGGAAGGAAGGAAGGAAGGAAGGAAGGAAGGAAGGAAGGAAGGAAGGAAGGAAGGAAGGAAGGAAGGAAGGAAGGAAGGAAGGAAGGAAGGAAGGAAGGAAGGAAGGAAGGAAGATAAAGAAAGAAAGCTATTACTTTTAATTTTTAACTTAAACGCCTCCCAAGAATATTTTCATAAATGAAACAGAACTGGGAGGAAAAAGATGGTTGCATATGAAGCCATAAATTTCAGCTGCATAGATTTGATTTTTAAAGGACTGGTTGAATTCAACTTACTGTTTCTAAAGCTGTCCTGCTGTTTTTGTTCCTCTTTCAGAATATCCTTGTAATCCTTGTACTTTTTTTTTTTCATTTTCTTATCTATCTCTTTGTTTGTTTGTTTGTTTTGCAAGAGGGTAATACTCTGCCTTCCCCCTCCAACCCTCCTTTTGTAGATAAAAGCAGAGAACTCTTTTAGCAAATACATATTTGTTACTATATCAAATTAATTCCTGGTTCTGTTTATTTTGCTCAGCATCAATTCATGTGAATCTTTCCAAGCCTTTTTTGTTCATCATTTTTTGTAGAATACTATTCCATTATTTTCATATACCTTAACTTATTCAACCATCCCCCAATTGGTGGGTATTGCTCATTTTCCAGTTCTTTGCTAGCACAAAAAGAACTGCTATAAATATATTTGTACATATAAGTCATTTTTCTTCTTTTTATGATTTCTTTGGTATACAGACCCAGTAGTGGCACTGTTGAATCCAAGGGTATGCACAGTTTTGTTCATTGGGTGTATTTTTGCAAACTCTTTAAAAAAAAAAAAAAGGTGATAAGTGTTTCAATATAATTATTTTAATTTGTCAACTCATGTATTTTAGTTTATGCATTTAAAAACATTACTCTAAAAAGAAATGTAGGCTTCACAACACAACAAAGGAGTCCATGATACACTCAGAGTTAAGAGCCCCTTTCTTTTTATTTATTTTATTTATTTATTTATTTATTTATTTTTGAGGCTGGGGTTAAGTGACTTGCCCAGGGTCCACAGCTAGAAGTGTTAAGTGTCTCAGACGAGATTTGAACTCTGGTCCTCTTGAGTTCAAGGCTGGTGCTCTATCCACTGCACCACCTAGCTGTCCCCTAAGAGCCCCTTTCTAAACCTGCCAGATTTCTTTCCTATTTTCCCAGAAGTTTTGGTCAAATAGTGAACCTTTGCCCCAAATAACTAAGTTCTTTGGATTTATCTAACTCTATGCTATTATATTCATTGTATATCTAACCTTTTCCACTAATTGACATTCCTATTTTTTTAGCTATTATCAATAGTTGCAATAATTATTCATTTGTAGCAGTTTGAGATTTGGTCTTTCAAAGCCCTCTATAGTTCCATTTCTCTCCTCCCTCCCCAACAATCTTCTTTGAGATTGTTGACTACATGTTCTGCTAGATGACTTCTATTCATCATACCCCACCCCTAGTTCTCTAAGTAATCCTTAGGTAGTTAGGGTAGTGAATGAGTGAGCTGATTTAATGCTCAGAGGAACTATTTTCCTCAGTTGAACTATATTTCACTGCCTATGCTATTTTATGAACCATGTTGCCCTGCCTCAGCGGTCTGGAAGCCCATGTGACCCTGAGCAAAACACTTACCCTCACTCTTCACTTAAGCAATATATAAAATAGGATAATTACAGTACCTAGATTTTTATGGGAATTAAATGATAAAATATGCATAAACTTTTAAAAACTTAAATACACTAAATCTAGCTGTTAGTGATATTTACCTGTACTTTTTTTCCCTCTATTTTCACAAAGGTATTTTTACCTTACTTATATCATAAAAATGTTTCAATTTTACAAACAATTATGCAATATTTGCATTAATTATTCTTTGAAAGTTTGAAAGGATTTGCTTCACTACTCTAGAAGGTGACATTTCCCCCCAAAAAACGTCACCAGAGAATAAATTTTAGATATACAACATGAACCAATTTGGTCTTGCTCTTAACAGATAGAACATAACTAAATGGATGTTTAATGCCCATTATGCATGACTCTTTGGAAATCTCAAGAGGACAGATGAAATCTTCCTTAACCATAAATCCAGTCTTGTCATTGCTCTACTTAATGCTTCCTTATGGTTTACCAAAATTAGTGATAATTCCTAAGGATAATATCCAAAATCAAGAACCACTTTACATATCTTTTTTATATCCCATCACATCTACTTTTATATACCTTATGATACAAAGTAAACTACTCATACTATAGAATATTTTTATTTTTTCTGCATAACAATTCAAATATTTGAAGATAGTTATCAAGTACTTTCTTAAGTCTCTTCTCCTTTTTAAATCAGTACAATACATTCTTTCATCTCTCATGTAACAAAGCTTCATGATTTTTTGCTTTCCTAATTAATATACTCTAGATCAGAACTTCTAAAATTATTCTATTCATGACCCATTTCATCTGAGAAATTTTTATGTAATCACAGGTATATAAGTATAGAAAATAGGTATGCAAATCAAACATTTCCTGATGATGTCATAATTTCATAACTCCCCATACATTTGTGAGGCTCTATATGGGGTTATGACCTACAGTTTAAGAAGCTTTGTTCGAGATTCTCTAGTTTCTCACTATTTCTTTTGAACCATAATTAGTTGTGATGATCATCAACTAGAGTGAGGAATCAGAGTTATATCTGACTGTCCTTGACTCGTATTTGGGGTTTTCTTGGCAGAGGTACTAGTTTGGTTTGGCATTTAATTCTCCAGCTTATTTTACATATGAGGTGAACAGAGTTAAGTGACTTGTCCAGAGTCATATAGATAGTGTCTGAGGACAGATTTGAACTCAGGAAGAGACTAAGCCCAGTGCTCTATCCATTGTGTCACATAGTTTCCACAAGAACTATAGTAAATCTATTGTTCTTCTAATAGACAAATGACTTAAAATGTTTTTACTTTATTTTTCCAGTCATCTGGAAATAATACATTCTTGATTAAGAGTACCAATTCAGTTTTTATTTCTGGTCCATCAGCTTTCTGGGTATAGTTTGTTTACTCTAAATGTTAAATTATAAGTAGGAGATTCCCTGTGTTTCCAGGAGCATAAGTTTGATAAGACAACAGAATGGTTCAGTGGATTTTCCCAGCAAAATCCTACAATAAAAATTTCTACAGTACCCATCGAGAGGAGAGAAAATTTTCAGGGCATAGGAAAGATTTCTTAACTCCATTCCCACCTCTGCTAGCTAGAAAGCACCATCTCACAAGGTATGCTCTCAATATACTTTATATTAGAGCAGTACTAGCTACATAGCTTTATGAGTATTTGCAGACTTTTACTATATGATTCCAAGTGTAGTAGATAGGTTATCTTAACCTGAATCTTTCTCTCTCTCACTTTCTTCTTAATTTTAAAGTACTTTCATAGCTTTCTTCCCAGAGTCAGCAGGTAGAACCAAAACTAAAAGTCTTCAATGAGAATCAAAATATGACTAATGCATGCCTGTTTTCCAATAGTTGAACCAAAATGGCACAATTTATCACTTAAACAATGTAGTAGCCACTGAACATCATTTTTGTTATTTTTGCTGCTGTTAATTTTCTGACAGAATTGTTTACCAAACAGATTACCTGGTTTTTTTTTTTTTTGTTTTTTGTTTTTTGTTTTGTTTTTTTTTGTCTTTAATCTCATGATGTATAAAGCAAGTAGAATTCCAATCTGATATGAATAATGCCTGGTACATAATAGCTACTTCACAAATGTTTCTTAACTAATTAATTAACACCTTATATATTGTTTTGTAATATAATATTAATGTTTTACATAGCTACAATATATAGTAATGACTCATTTTTCAAACAGGCCCCACTCCAAATCCTCACCAAAATAAAACAAAACTAAATTAAAATTCACTATATTAAAAAATAAAATAATGCTTATCTTGAAAAAAAGCTTCCACAAATATAATGGAGAAGGAAATCTGTTCTTCATATTGTTCCCAGGCTCAGACTATCATTAGTTCAACCTATTTTTGAATTCCTCATTTACCCTAATTTCTAGCTCTATTAACAAACCACTTAGAATTCATATCAATAGTAAAGAACAAAAATTAGTTTTACTTGAACTAGCAAGCACTGTAAGATCAAGGGAAAAAACATCAGTAACAAATATTCTCAATTCCTAAGACTCAAATTAGGCACTTATTCTTCTTATAGTAGAAGGTGGATAGTTCAGCTCATGACCAACAGCTAAGGCCTATCCCCAACCTCAACATAGAGAATATAGAAACATTGATATGGCAACTGGGGATAGATTTTATAAGAAATGTTTAGTTTTTTGAATCATGAATCTATAGTTATTAGAATATAAATCTTACACTAAAGTCAATTGTAAGTTTAAAGAGCTTTCAATATATGCATTTCTTCACTCTAGTATTGCCTTTTGCATTTGCAAACACAATAATAAGGAGAATGTTTGGGGACCAAATGAGTGTATCATTTTCCCAGTCTTCAATTTGTAACTTCCTTCTTTCATGAAGGCAACAAGGAAGAAAATAAAGGTCTTTGGATCCATTATTATGATTATTAACCACGTTAATGGATATAAAAAAGGTCTCATAGTGGCTTAAAAAGGTGAAATTAGCTACAAAAGTAAAAGAAATAAAGGGTTTCTACAAGTTCAAATATGTAGCTTCAGGTGTTCTTATCATCCACCTTAGGACAATAATACTGATTTCCTCTCAGTTCTATGCTACTCATATCCAGTCAAAGTTACTGCCTAAATTTGGAAGTAGGCCCAAAAAGCTATAAAACTGTGTATACTTTCTGATCCAGCAGTGTCTCTATTGGGTCTGGTATCCTTAAAAAGATCATAATAAAGGGAAAAGGATTCACATGTGCAAAAATGTTTGCAGCAGTCCTTTTTGTAGTGGCAAGGAACTGGAAACTGAGTGGATGTCCATGAGTTGGGGAATGGCTAAATAAGTTTGATATATGAATGTAGTGGAATATTATTGTTGTATAAAAAATGAGCAGCAGGATGATTTCATAGAGTCCTGGAGAGACTTACATGAATTAATGCCAAGTGAAGTGAGTAAGAACCAAGAGAACATTGTATATGACAAAAAAAGAAAATCTCAAATCAAATCCCAACTGTGATGGGACTTGGCTCTTTTCAGTAATTAAGTGATTCCTGCCAATTCTATCTAATATACTTGTTATGGAGAGAGTCATCTGCATCCAGAGCGAGTACTATGGGGACTGAAAATAGAACATAGTATTTTCACCTTTGTTCTTGTTGCTTGCTTAGTTGTTTTTTTCTTTCTCATTTTTTCCCTTTTGATCTGATTTTTCTTATGCAGAGTGATAAATGGAATTATGTTTATAAGAATTGCACACAGTTTAGCTTATATTGGATTACTTGATGTGTAGGCAGGGAGAGGCAGGGAAACAAATTTGGAGCACAAAGTTTTGTAAGGATGAATGTTGAAAATTATCTTTGCATGTATTTTGACAAATAAAAAGATATAACTAGAAAAAAAATAAAATTACTGTCTACCCTATAAAGATTGTTAAATAAGGTATGGAACCTCCCATAGTGTTATCTATCCTTAAAAATTTTGCCACATTTGCTGCTGCTGCAACCCTTTTCTCTATCTAGAAATAGCACCCACTGCAACTCCAAAGACTAGGCCTTACTTCCCTCAAGAATTAATCCACTTAACATTCAAATTTTGTGTAGGACTGAACCTTGCTAATGAATGAATGAATGAATGAATGAGTAAAAACTTGCCCAATTCATTACATCTAGATCATTCTAAAGTATGTTTCGCATCCCATCTATCCATTCCCTTGCCCCAAATTTCTACCTCTTAGCTTTGACCTAGTAATTAAATTATAGGCAATTGCTTCTATCTTCTCCAGAAAAATATGGCAATCAACTGACTTGTGGCTTCATTCACTATTGCATAGATTCCTTACACCAAAACTATTTCTCCTGGTCATGACTTTCATATCAGTATTATTCCCCCCCTTCCCAAAAAAAATTTTACAGAGGCAGAGATTGTCTTACTTTTGGATCTGTATGCCCAACATTTGCTAAAAAAAAATAAAAAAATAAAAATAAATGCTTTCATTCATTCACTCTGGTAAAGAAACTATTAATAAAGAAGTACTATTGTTCTGAAACTTATATTTCCAAAGAGTCACATTTCCACCATATGTTATAGGCAGGACTTGAATCTAGGTATCATCTTCCTAATTTGGAAGTTGACTTCTTTTCACTATTGTAGTGATCTTAGTGGAGGAGTGATGAAGAAGGAGATCCAGGAGGATGGTCAAGAATGGAGTCCCCTAATTTCAAATCCTCTCAGCTCTTAAATACCTTAGTCTGATTACATCACTACAGCACACTGAACATGTGCTAACTACAGAACAGCACATTGCACAAGTATTAACTATTAGCAACCTGCTACTGATATGTAAACTCCTCTTTACTTTAAGTATCCCTTGTTTCAAGTAGAACACAGGTAGTCATACCCTCCTTGACTTCTCAGGAAGGATGAGAGGCCCCAAAGGGAGATGTAGAGCAAAGCCAGATTTTGTCAGCAGGTTCCCTCTGGGCTAAAAGATCTTATACCTTACCCAGAGTTCCCTTACCATCTGTGGCCCTCTACAACTACATCTCAAGTCTTTTCAAAAATATGAATTATTACTCAATTTAAAAAAAAAAGAAAATCTCAAATCAAGTTTCTATTGTGTACCTGAAGATAGTTCAGAATTACTTAAGACATATTTTCTGCCTTCAAGGAGCTTATAATGTGTCTATTCACTCTAGAATCACCTTAAAGCATTGGCAAACATAGTATCAGAGAAACTATTAATATATGAAAAACAAATGAGTCCATCACTTTCCAATTTCTAATTTAACTTCTTTTTTCTATGAAGGCAACAAGGAAAGATGCAACACAGGTCCTTCTACCCATTATAATAATCATTAACTGTGTTTATAGTTACTAAGTGGCCTCCTAGTGACCTGAAAAAGGAAAAGTAACTGCAAACAAACAAACAAACAAAAAAAAAAAAAAAAAAAAAAACAAAAACACATCATTAACAAAAGAGGAGTAAGTAGCATAATACTTTGAAAATCTAAAGCATAGCCATTAAATTTTGAAAAATGTTCCTTGCCATTAAACTTTGAAGAATAAATACTCCAATGATTTAGGCCATAGCATTTAGAAAACTGGAAAGAGCCTCTCATGCAATGTAATTAGTAAAGAAAATATTTAGATGGGGACATTAAAACCAGAGATTTAGAGTTCTAAGTGAGCTCAGTCAAACTCTTCATTTTTCTTATGAAGAAATTATGAGTTAGAGACTGAAGAAATAATGTGTCCAAATAACAAAGATATTAAATAGCAGAGCCAGGAACTCAATCCTTGATCTTTGAGTCCAAGATCATTGTTCTCTTTACCCCACCACACCCTAGTATTATGGATTTGATTCTTCACAAGTGTAAAAGTGTAAAAGAAGTAGTCAGCATAAAGGGAAGTCCTACTTCCTTTCTTGAAGGTTTATAAGATAGAAGTCTACTAACTGTACATGGATAAAGAAGCTATGCCAGAAATTGTATTTGAATATCATTGATTCAATCTTAGATTATACTAATTGGTAATACCATATTTCCCATTCCCCATTATTCATAAGCCCAAAAGCTTTGTTCCAAAATCTTCATCAAATTCTCCATAATTTATGTGGAGAGATGAATTTAGTCATCAAGGATAAGCTTGAAAGAACCATACAATTTCCCAGGCACAATTCAGCTCAAATTTGTCTTCATGTTCATTTTTGCATTAAACTCATCCCTTTACATTGGCAGTCCCTGATACAGGCATTAATGTAGTAATTCATTAGGCTGTCCATCCAACTACATGTTATAGTATAGAAAACAAAATTTTTAACATCCACTTTTTAATGTATGGATTATTATGCCAATTTGTATTGCATAATCTTGGCTTTTTTTAAAGGACCCATAATATTCTGGGTCACAATATCATACACAAGTAAGAGAATTTGGAAGACCTTGCCATCTACAGAAAAATCTCTCTTCTCCCTGGACTTTGTATAGATCACTGTCCATGCCAAGGATCAATATTTCAAGCCAACCAATATCAATGATTTTTAGTGATTTCCTAGAAAAATAAAAATACCAAACATTAATTTAAAAAATGCAGAGATTCTCATAGTTATACTGAATGATTACAAAACTTGGGACACAACAATCTCTGAAAAATCAGTTTCATTTGCCTCAATGGACAATGAAATGACATATGGTGGGAACAAAAAATCTCCACTATACTTCCTAAGATGTCCAAAGCACAAGAAATAGTGTAAGCAATATCATTGGGGAAATGTATAATGAGAGGAAGAAATGAGTGAGAGTAAAGGAAAACAGATGGGTAGCCACATTCTACAGTTGTACACATAAAATGTAAAAAAAAAAAAAAAAAAAAAAAACTAGAAAAAACTTCAAACATAAACCAATTAAAAAATCTTTTTTCCCCTGAGGCAATTGGGGTTAAGTGACTTGCCCAGAGTCATACCGCTAGGAAGTGTTAAATGTCTGAGGCCAAATTTCAACTCAGGCCCTCCTGACTTCAGAGCTGGTGCTCTATCCATTGAGCCACTTAGCTGTCCCTAGCAAATCTTTTTTTGCTATAACAAATACAATACAATTAATATTTACCAATTGATTAATATCCATATATGTTATGTATTTTAAGACCAAATGGTTCTCACTGACACAAATCTGGCTAAAGCACTTAGCACTTTACACCTGTCTTCTGTCTTCCCAAACCTGCTGAAAACTTTATTTCTCTGCCAGACTCTAGATTAATCACCTGCCCAGAAATTTTTATGGACTCCTGATTTATTATAACAGTGGTATTTAAAAACTGGCATTAAAATAACAACTTTAGCAAAATTATAAGATATAAAATAAACTCATATAAACATTAGCATTTTCTATATACTCCAAAAACCCACCAAAACCAAAAATAGCTGGAAGAGATAGAAAAAACAAAGTCCACTTAAAATAACTGTGAACAATAAAAAATAATAGGGAGTCTGCCTGTCTAGACAAACCCAGGGACTACATGAACAAAATAACAAAAGTTTCTTCACATAAATAAAAACAGACTATAAACAATTATAGAAATATTCATTGCTAGTGATAGGACAAGTCAGTATTTTTAAAATGAAATTCTATTTAAGTTAATTTACTTATTCAGTACTATACAAACAAAACTACTAAAAATGCTTTATAGAGCTAGAAAAAATAAAAACAAAATTTATCTGGAAGAACAAAAACTCAATATCAAAGCAATCAATGAGAAAAAAAATGTGAAGCAAGGTAGTCTAGTAGGACCAGATCTCCAACTATATTACAAATCATCAGAATAATATGGTACTAGCTAAAAAATAGAGTTGTAGATCAGTGGAATAGGTAAGTGATATAATACAGTAATAAAGGAACATAGTATGTTTGGTAAAACCAAGGATCCAAGTTTGGGGGGTAAGAACTCACTATTTGAAAAAATGCTGGGAAAACTGGAAATCAATGTGAAAGAAAGTGGGCACAGAATAATATCTCACATCATATACCAAGATAAGATATAAAATGAATACATTATTTAAACATAAAGAATGATATCATAAATAAATGAAGGCATCATGGGAAACATTTACCTGTATGGTCCACAGAGAAGTGAAGGATTTATGACTAAAAAAGAGATGAAAAAAATCATGGGAAATAAAATGGATAAGTTTGATTTCATGAAATGAAAAGTTTTCACAAAAACAAAATTAATGCAGCCAAAATCAAAAGAAAAAAGGACATTAGGGGAGGGGATTTACATCAAGCTTATCTGATAAAAACTTCATTTCCCTAATATGTAGAGAATTTAATCAAACTCACAAAAATAAGAAACATTCCCCAATTGATAAATTGATAATTTGTCAAAGGATATGAACAACTATTTTTTAGGAGAAGAATCAAATCTGTTAATAGCCACATTAAAAAAAAAAAAAAAGCTTTAACTCACTATTGAGAAAGCAAATTAAATTAAATTAAAACAACTGAATTACCACCTCACACTTCTCAGATTGGCTAACATGACAGAAATTATGTAATTGTAATAAAATATTATCATGATATAAGCAAAGACAAGTAGGACTGGTTTCAGAAAAATCTGGGAAGACATAAACTGATGCAAAGCGAAGTGAACCGAAACAAGAGAACATTGTACACAGTGAACAGCAACATTGTAGCAATGATTAACTGTAAAAGATTTAACTGCTTTGATCAAAACAATGATCCAAGACAATTCCAAAGGCTCATGATGAAAAAATGCTATTCATGTCCAGAGAGAGAACTGATGAACTCTGAATACAGATTGAAGCATATGATTTTTTTTAATTTATTTTTTCTTAATTAGTGTCTTCTTTTAAAATATGGTTAATATAGATATATATTTTGCCTAATTTCAGTTTGGAATATAATGAATTGAAAATGTTTAAAGGGCATGCACATCAACCTGTCCAATAGGCATAGAGAAGTGTATACAAGATATATGCAAAATACATAAAGGCAATTTGGGAGAGAGTCAAGAAAGGGTGCTAGAGAGGACAGGTAAGGTTTTTGGCTCTTTAGCTGAATTTTGAAGAGAAAAAAAAAAGAATTCTAACACCATCTTTTGACATCCATCTGTGTAACCATAGGCAAGTCCATTCAAAGAAACATTTAATCTTGTTCATCTACTATATGTAAGGTGTACTATTTAAAGCACTTAACTTTTATATTCCTAAGCCTACCAATTCCCTAAGATCTATCTACTAAAACAAGATGCTCTTAGACTCAAGAGTGCACATATTTTATAATTAATCACATATGGTCTTATGATGTTTTTACCATTTTCTTCAATGGTTATTTCAAACTTGCATTTCTTTGTTTTTCACATATTTGTGCTATATCTTTTCAAATAAGAGGATATGTCCCTAAAGATCAGAACCCATGTATTCTGATTCCTATAGCTGACATGGTCTGCTGCCATGCAACAGACACTAGACATAAAGGATACTTGTTTTGACTTGATGTGAAACTAATAAATAAAAATTCATATAAGGGTGGTGCCCTCAATGTGCTAACCACAAGGTATGAGAGCTTTGTGTCCTAGAAGACTCCATCTCTGAGGTGTCCTAGAGAACCCCTTCAGCTTAATCCTATTTTGCTACATCAAAGTGAAACATTAGCTGCAGAGCTGTCTCAAAAGTCAGAACCTGCATTTTTTTCCACCTCAGGTCCCCAAATTTCTAAGACTTTCAACTCCCCCTCCTCATTTCAAAGTAAGCAAATTCCATTTTGTCATGTTCTCTAAGAAAAAAAAGAAAAAAAAAAAAAAACTCCTGTTTGTGTCACTCTTAAGACCAGAACTCCTAAATGTATCTATCACTGCATATCTCTTCATAGCTCAGCAGAAACTCCAGGCATGAAAGTTAGAAGATCTGTATTTTTTCCTAGTTCTGCCACTCTTATTGTGATGCTGGGCAAGTCACCTTACTCTTGTTTCCTCATTTGTCTGTCAAATTGGAAGAGATCATCTCTGAAGTCCCTTCCAACTTGAACAGGCAATGGGTCTCTGACTTTGTATGGCATGGTACTTGTTATCTTCTGACAGTTCTAGTCCACTGATCAGAGGGAAAAAGGGCAAATTTTCCTCACATATGTGAGCCAGACCCTTCCTTTCCTTGCAGCTGCCAGGATCATCACTTTTATGGAAACTAAACCCACATAAGGTCCTTTAATGCTAAAGTGTCTATGGGTCTTTCATGCTATGCCTAAGTAGAAATGAGCCTTTTTAAAGTGTTATAAAAAATAAAATTTACAAAAAAAAAAAAATACTTCCAGATGGAGGCAGTGTGGCAGAGTAAAAAAAAAAATTGACTCTGAATAATAAATAATAATAATAATTATAATGATGATGGTGGTGGTAATGGTGGTGGTAGTAGTGATACCTATCATTTCTGTAGCAAAGATTTTACAAAGCACTTTACCTATTATTTCATTTTATCCTCACAACAATCCTGAGAGAAGTGCTATTTTTATCTCCAATCTACAGAAAGGCAAATGACTTACCCAGTGTCACATAGCTAATGAATGTTTGAATCAGCATTTAAATTCAGGTCTTCTTGACTCAAAGTCCAGCACTTTAACCACTGTGCTGTTGTTGCTCCATTACTTCAGGGGTGCCCAATTTTTTGTGACCCCATTTGGGGATTTCTTGGCAAAGATATTAGAGTGGTTTGTCATTTTCTTTTGTGGTGCTAAGGTGCTAAGCCGGTTGTCTAATTTAACATGGTACTTAATAGTTCTCTAGTTTAGAGTTCACACCTTTCACATCTTTAAGAGAGCATATAAAAGGACAAGGCCACTCGTGGACTTAAAGAAGATTCAGAACTAGGATTGACTTCCTGGAGATTCACAAGGCAAAAACCCACAATCCCACACTCTAGGAGATTCAGAGTCAAGATTCATTCTAACTTCCACCGTTGTGCTGGCTGGAGACATTGGGAGGATGAGAAACTGAAACTGGCTGGAGAGATTTGGAAAGAGCTCTCAGGGAACCAAGGAGAGAGATAGGCCTCTAAAAAAAAAGCTAACTGGGCCCAGGAAAAGATTCAGGAATTTAAAAGACACAATAAAGGATCTGGATTTTAACTCCTGGCTGTATTTTGGGATTATTGAACTGAACTGAAAGGAAAGCTGCCTCCAGAAGCTCCCCAAGAAATCTGCTCCCAGAGAATGATTACGATTTAGAGAATATTACACTTTTCTATATCATGTTACAGATGAGAAAACTGAGGCAAATAGGGTTAACTTATTTGCCCAGAGTCACACAGTTAGTAAGTGTTTGTATCACCTAGCTATCTCAAAGGATCTTATTTCAAATTCTACTTCTGATGCTTACTATTTATGTGGTACTGGGCAAGTCACTTCAATCTCTTTCGGTCTCTGTTTCCTCATATGTAAAATGAAACAGTCATACTAAATAGTCTCTAGATTCCTTTCAGATTTAGATCCATACTCTTGTATCAGATCAATAAAGGATGGATGGGTATAGAACTGTTGAGACGTGTTATCCAGTATCCATAGATAGTGTAGGCTCTGATTTTCTTTCTTTTTTTTAAATTATAGCATTTTATTTATAAGATATAAAAGGTAATTTTTTCATCTTTGACAATTGTAAAACCTTTTGTTCTAACTTTTCCCCTCCTTCCCCCCACCCCTTCTCCCAGATGGCAGGTTGATCAATACATGTTAAATATATTAAAGTATAAGTTAAATACAATATATGTGTACATGTCCAAACAGTTATTTTGCTGTACAAAAAGATTCAGACTTTGAAATAGTGTACAATTAGCCTGTGAAGGAAATCAAAACTGCAGGTGGACAAAAATAGAGGGATTGGGAATTCTATTAGTGGTTCATACTCATCTCCCAGAGTTCTTTCTCTGGGTGTAGCTGGTGCAGTTCATTACTGCTCTATTGGAACTGATTTGGTTCATCTCATTGTTGAAAATGGCCACATCCATCAGAATTGATCACCATATATTGTTGTTGAAGTATATAATGATTTCCTGGTCCTGCTCATTTCACTCAGAATTGGTTCATGTAAGTCTCTCCAGACCTTTCTGAAATAATTCTGTTGGTCATTTCTTACAGAGCAATAATATTCCATATTCAATATCATATACCACAATTTATTCAGCCATTCTCCAATTGATGGGCATCCACTCAGTTTCCAGTTTCTGGCCACTACAAGAAGGGTAAGGGACCTGTATGTGCAAGAATGTTTGTAGCAGCCCTCTCAAGTAGCACTATTACACAACTGGTCCCAAGATCTGAATTTGTTCTTTCTTCCAAAGCATTTAGATTCTCAGAGAGTATTCCTAGAGATTCACATCTTACGCCAAGTAATGAATGATAACATTATGGACACTTTTAGGGGATGTTTTGGAGCTGTTCCTCATTCTTCAAATCATACCACTTTTCAGGGACTCTCAAATCTCAGGACTGTCCACTGGAAGACTATTGCTTACTATATTCTTATCATTACCTAGGGAAATTGAGGAAAGGGTAAATGGATGTGAGATGCTCAGTGCATGATAATAATTTAATACTTTTTCATTGATTCATTTCATTCAGTTACACAAAGAGGAATATATCAAAACCTAGGATTTTTGACTTCCAGTTCTAAACAGTTCTAAACACAATGAGCAGTTACTCATTGATCCTTTCACTTCTTTAAACTTTCATTCAGACTTGAGCCCTAGCATATATTCCTTTCATTTCTTCCAAGCAATCTTTCATGTGCCCTGTTGCCTTCAACCAAACTCCAACCCAGAGCTAACTGCCTAATACTCATTTTTATCTGTCTGAGCAGAATAGAAAAACAGATGAGTCAAATGTGCCAGGATTTTAAAGTCTAAAGAGAGTGTGGGTGTTTGCAGAGCTAAGGAAGGAGCTCACCATCCTTACTTTGAATGACTTTGGGGAAGAAGCCATGTAATGTAGCAGTGTCAAACTCAAATAGAAACAAGGCACTAAATCATACATGAGGAAAAAAAATACATATTGACATTATCTATGGTCTATTATAGGGCAGCTTGATAGCACAGTGGATAAATAAATAAATCTGGGAGAGGATAGAGCATTGGCTTGGAATCAAAAATACTCATCTCCCTGAGTTCAAATCCAGCCTCAGACATTTAATAGCTGTTTGACTTTAGAAAAGTCCCTTAATCCTGTTTATCTCAGTTCCTCATCTACAAAATGAGTTAGAGAAAAAAAAAATAGAAAACCACTCCAGTATATTTGTCAAGAAAACCCTAAATGGGGTCACAGAAGAGGACACAACTAAAATAACACAACAATAAAATTTCTATTTTATCTCTACGTCTTTTGTTAGATATTTTCTAATTACATTTTAATCTGTTTCAACCTACTCTCAAGACCATATGTCTGACACTTCAGATGTAACATATGATGCTAGTTATTCTCACTGTTTATGCTTGAAGGAAGCCTCTTTGATTTCAAAAATATATTCATTAACAGCTCAGAAAGGCTAAGTGACTTCCCAAATCTATAAAGTTAGTGAATATTGATATGAATATGTGAATATAATGTGACATAATATGAATATAATATGATAATGAATATAAGTGAATATAATTAATATTACATGGATAATACTGAACTCTTGCATTAAAGGCAAAGTCATTTCTGAGCAAGCTGGCAGCATCTTGCTACCATGGCAAGGGCATTGCTTTTGCAAAGTTCTTTGGTTCATATACCTCTTCTGTAGCTTAGTACCTATGTTCCCTGAGATAAATCACTTAAGGTCTCTTTCAGAGATACAAGAAACTTCTATACAATAAAAGGAGTTGGAATGAATTATTTATAAGGTCCCTTTTGATTCTGATCTATAACCTTTAAAATAAGCAGACACATGAGAAAAATTTAATTAAGCCAACTATGAAAGACAGCAGCATAGGCATTAAGAAAATTTTACAGTTTCCCTGACTCCTAGAAATCACTTTTTCTGATTCCACATTTTATCTCTCTACTTAGTAGAATATTTCCTATCAAGAAAGCTATTAAGTCTATTTTTTGTGAATGTGGTTAGGCCCTCTGGAGAGTATTTTTTATAATATTTTCATATAAATGTTC
The DNA here is from genome assembly GCF_048593235.1 of Sminthopsis crassicaudata. Lineage (NCBI taxonomy): Eukaryota > Metazoa > Chordata > Mammalia > Dasyuromorphia > Dasyuridae > Sminthopsis > Sminthopsis crassicaudata. The sequence continues at coordinate 498,184,141 of NC_133619.1, read as the reverse complement.
CCATTGTTGGGGTTTTGGATAGAGGAAAGTGCTAAGGGAAGGAAGAAATCAACAAATTTGACAGCTATCAGACCTGCTACCTCAGACCCAGATGCCCATGCTTTTTTCCCAAGGGCAAGATCTCTGACCAGTTCAATGTTTAAGTGAAAAAAGTTAACATATCTGTCCAGACGTATGAACGATGCTCCAGTGTAAACTTGGGCCCTGAGCCAGAAATGGGCTTGATGTGCAGACGGCAACTTTGTCTGAAGGGTGCCGGACTATACTGATAACAAGACAGGAAACCCATCAGAGACACCCAATTGCATGCCTCTGGGCCTCATCAAAATTACCTGCCAAGGAGTCACTGCTCTAGACCTGCACCTTGTCAGCCCTTGTTGTAATAGAAAACAGCTGCTTTGGCAAGGAAATGAGTGAGGCAGAAGAGAAAGAGACTGGAAGAGAGGAATCATTCATAATTTTCTCTGGTTATACTAAGCTGTAAGAATTGTAGGCACAAAGAATGAGGGAAGATTCTCTCCATTGAGCCTAGGGTGTTCTTCAGGATGTCTTGCCTTAATTATACAAGGCTTCAAAGTCATTATACCTTGATTGGCTTAATATATTTGTTTATTGAAAATTCTGGCCACCTCTGCTTGGAATGACCTCAAGCTAGAGTAATAGAATGGCAAAGGAGATGAGGCAAGAACTCTAGTCATGCTCTATTGTGAAAGGGGAATGATTTAAGATCCCCTGACCTATTTTGTGAAGGAAGACAGAGAATTCCCACCAAAGCTTTGTAGTCACCCACAACATGGCTTTATTTACTAGAACTTAAAATCTTTCTCAAGTGCAGGTGCAATTTTTGAGGTTGTTGTTTGTATATCCCAGTACAATTCCTGGCACATATTACAGTAATTCCTTCAACATTTCAGGAGTTAAAGGCATGGTGCCCCCATAATCTGGAAAATCCAGATAAAATTCTTTTGTCCTTTCTTCATACGAAAAAAAGAATTCTGAATTTTTTTTTCCTTTTTCTTTTACAGGATCGTTAAAGTACATTATAATAATATTTGGGTTGATACTGTATAACTACCTAAAGATATAAAGGTATGTCTTTTTATACATTTCTGAATTAACAAAATTTTTCTGTATTACCTGTGTGTATCATCTGTATCTTCCACAAAACTCCCCAAAAGTTCCCATTTAATTTCTTGTGCCAATCCATGACATATAGAAACCGTGATGAGGAAAGTCATGATGTGGAAGAGATAAATGTAGATTCTTAACAGATGCTTGTTGATTGATTGATGATAATACTATTTGAGAATATGCCTGTAGTGAATTGAGTCCCACATGACCAATGCTTACCTACAAAAAGTTCAACTTCATATTCATTTGAGTTAATTCCTAGTAGTTTCAACAAGTCATAAAATCATACAATGACTGAGCAAAAAGAGATCTGTCAAGTTCAACTCCTTCATTTTTTATATGAAGAAACTGGAATTCTTTACTCAGGACCAAATAGAACTAAAGAGAGAAAAATCATAGATTTTGAGCAGAAAGGAGCTCAGAGACTACTCAGTCCAAACTCTACCCAAATTATAGACTAGAACCTTGGGTCATCAGAATCTTACCCAAGGGTTCTTTCTACTATACAGCATAAAGACTATGGAACTGGAATGTCTAACACAAGAAAATCATAATGCATAGATTGGTTTGATCCACACAAGTTTGGTTGTCTTGGATAACAAATGAATAATAGTGTGAAGTAAATTAGATAAAAATAAAAAGATACACTCTTAGACTCCTGGACCATATTTAAAAGTTGTCAAAAGGGATTACTGCAAAACTCAATGTGAAAAAAAATATAATTAGGACAAGATCTATATAACTATGGATGAGTTAATGATGTTTTATGACTATTGACTTCTTTCTCTTCTTCAGTACCTAGCTCATTAAATATCTAATAAATGCATTTTTATTTACTTATTCACCCAGTAATTCAGCAGCCCTGTGGTATTTATTATTTAGATACTACTGCCTTTCTTTTTTGGACAAAGAAAGAATATAGCCTAAAAGTAATATGTAGAAGCTATTTGAGATTCCATAATTTGATAGATAGAGTGATGGATAGATAGATGAATAGACAGATAGATGCATGGAAAAATCAAGAGACAGAGAGAAAGATATCAGAGAAAGCTCATTTTTAAGTGTTTAATATGTGCCAGGCATTATGTTAAGCCCTTGAGATACTAATATAAATGCTTACAGACTATTGGGGTAAGATGCCATATTGTTGGAAAAATAGAAGTTAGATGGTGAAGATAAAGAAATGGTGTGAGGGCCTGGATTCTGGCAATATTTGGCTTATCTATCAGAATGGGGCACTAGGGGAAGAGGAAATGCTTCTAATAGAAAATTATAATGAGAATAATCAAAGACTAGATATCAAAACAAGGATTAAGATTCAAAGGTAATTAATTATGACTATTCAGTCTACTATCTCATGGTCATGTGATTTTGAGAGTTCTTATTTTTCTCATCAAATATATTAGCAAATTAAAATTGAAATGAAATTTTGCCAGAAAATATTCTAGCTCATTGGTGTAATGGTTTGATTTGCAAAATTCATTGGTGGGATAAGAACTGACCCTGGGTTTCATGAAAATATTTTCTTTTATTTTTAATTAAATTTTCATAATTTCATTCTTTCCCCTTTACATATTCCTCTCTGATTGAGAAAACAATAAGAAAAAAAACTTTTTTTTTGCAAATATGTATAGACAAAGAAAATGAACCACTGTATTAGCTATATCCAAAACAAAATATGTCTGTCTGTGGTCAGATTACATCATCTTTCTACCAGAATGCAGTTAGCATGCCTCTTCTTGGGTCCTCTGAAATTGAAATGTGTTAATCAGAGTTTCTAAGACTTTTATCTTTATAATATTGTTATTATTGTACAAATATTTCTCCTAATTCTGCTCACTTTATTCTCTATCAATTTGCATGTCTTCTTAGGTTTCTCAAAAAATATCCTTTTAATAATTTCTTATAGTACAGTAGTGCTCAATCATATACATATACCATAACTTGTTTGGGCATTCTTCAATTTATAGACAACCCTTCAGTTTCCAATTTTTTTGCCACCCCAAAATGAGCCAGCATAAATATTTTTGTCTTTCTGCTCTTTTCTTTTGATTTCTTTGAAGCATGGATCTAGTAACAGTATTGTTAAATCAAAGCTTGCATAGTTTAATAGCTTTTGGGGCATAGTTCCAAATTTTTTTTTAAGAATGGCTAGAACAGTCCACAGCAGCTCCATCTAGATGCCTGTTTTTGGACAACTTTTCCATTATTTATCATAAGTCTTTTTGATTAATTTTGCAAATCTAATGATCATGAAGTAGGACTAATAATTTACATTTCTCTACAAATTATTTAGAGCATTTTTTCCCCCTCATGGTCATTGAAAGCTTACTGTATCTTCCTCTGAAAACAGCCTTTTCATATCACTTGACAATATGTAAATTGGGGAATGGCCTTCATATTTATAATTTGAATGAGTTCCATATTTATCTTAGAAATGAGACATTTGTCAGAGAAACATTTTACAAAGATTTTTGCCCCATTTTTGCTTTCTCTTCTAATTTTAATTGAATTAGTTTTGCTTATACACACATTTCTTGAATCTGTATAATCAAAACTGTTACTTTTACTTCCTGTGGAGCTCTTTCTCTCTCTTATTTGGTCATGAACTCTTTCCTTATGCATAAATCTGACAGTTAATTTTTTTCTTTTTCTCTAATGTATTTATGATATCACCCTTTCTGTTTAAGTCATTTACTCTCTATACTACTTTGATATAATGTGAGATTTTGCTTTATATCTAGTTTCTTCCAGACTATTTTCCAGGTTTTATCAAATAGTGAGTTCCTGTCCCAAGGAAAATGTGACTTTTGAGTTTATACTTTGTTCATTTACATTTGCACTGTGTATTTAATCTCTTCCATTGGTAAACCTCTCTAATACTTTGCCAATACCAAATCATTTTGATGGTTACTGCTTCATATAATAGTTGGAATGTGGTACTGTTTGACTTTCTTTTTAAAAAATTAATTCCTGTGATGTTATTTTTTCTTATTTGTATTTTACCTACTTAGATGTAAAAACATTGTTGTTACACATATTCACTCATTTTTACATATTACCATATGTGTCACATTGGGAGAGAAAAATCAGAAACAGAAGAAATTAATCATGAGGGGAAAAAAGGTGAAAATAGTATGTTATGATCTACATTGTCTCCATAATTCTTTCTCTCTTTAGATAAAAATGGAATTTTCCAATCAAAATGTGTTGGATTGCCTTGATGACTGAACCACTATAAAGAATCAAGTCTATCATAGTTGATCATCACACAATCCTACTATTGCTGTGTACAATGTTTTCCTGGTTTTGCTTGCTTCACTTAGTATCAATTCATGTAAATCTTTCAGGCCTTTCTAAAATCAGCCTGTTCATCATATTTTATAGAACATTAATATTCCATTATTTTCATATACCACAACTTATTCATCCATTCCCCAATTGATTAACATCCACTAATTTTCCAGTTCTACCAGCACAAAAAAAAAAAAAAAAGCTTCTATAAATATTTTTGCACATGTGGGTCCTTTTCCCTCTTTTATGATTTTTGGGGGGATATAGTAGTGGCACTGTTGGGTCAAAGGGTATGCATAGATTTAAAACCCTTTGGGCATAATTCCCAATTGTTCTCCAGAATGTTTGGATCAGTTCACAACTCGATCAATAATGCTTTAGTAACTCAGTTTTCCCACACCTCCTCGAACATCTATTATTATTTTTTCCTGTCATCTTAGCCAATTTGAGAGATGTATAGGGGTACTTCAGAATTGTCTTAATTTGTCTTTCTCTAATTAATGGTGATTTAGGGCATTTTTAACATACCTACAGATGGCTTTAATTCTTCATCTGAAAATTGTCTATATCATTTGACTATTTATCAATATTGCTCAATTGGCTATATTATTAATAAATCAAAATTTATCAAACATCATTTGACACTTATCAAATGGCTTGTATTCTTATAAATTTGAGTCAATTCTTTATATATTTTAGAAATGAGGCCTTTATCAGAAACACTGGCTATAAAATTTTTCCCCAGCTTTATGCTTCCCTTTTAATTTTGGCTGCATTGGTTTTATATGTATGTTGTGATTATTGTGATTGTTGTTGTTGTTATTGTTGTTTTTATTTTGAGAGGTTTTTTTTTTTTGATTTAATGTAATAAAAATTATCCATTTTTCATTTCATAATATTTTCTACTTCTTTGACCATAAATTCCTTCCTTCTCCAAAGATCTGATAGGTTAACTATCCCTTGCTCTCTTCATTTATATATAGTATCATTCTTTATTCCTAAATCATGAACCCATTTTGACCTTATTTTAGTGAGGAGTGTGGGATGTAGGTTTATATTGAGTTTCTGACATATTATTTTCCAGGGTTCTCAGAAATTTTTGTCAAATTCTTATTTTAGAAATTGAAGTCTTTGGGTTTATCAAACATTACTATGATGACTGATTATTGTGTCATGTGTATCTAACCTATTCCACTGATCTACCACTCTATTTCTTAGGCAGTACTATATGGTTTTGACAATTGCTACTTCATAATAAGGTTTTAGGTCTGGTTCTGCTAGGCTACCATCCTTTGCATATTTTGCATTAATTCCCTTAATATTCTTGACCTTTTCTCTATCCAGATGAATTTTGTTATTATTTTTTCTATTAATTTTTTCTATTAATGTGGCTCCCTCAGCTCTGAATAGCTGAGATGCATAATGGATTTTTGCCCATAAGTAACCTCAAGACATCATGAAATCATTTTGAATTGTTACTATCATGTAAAACTGAATTTCAATTGACTTCTTACTAATTGAAAAATCCTGCATCTTTCTAAGCTTTGCATGCACTTTACTTTTTTATGTTTCTTTTTTTATTAATATGATTTTCTTCTTTCCCCAATTACATATCAAAACAGTTTCTAGCATTCATTTTTACAAGATCTTTAATTCCAAATTTTCTCTCTTCCTTCTTTTCCTCCCCTCTTCCAAAAGGTAGGCAATTTGACATGCATTATAAATGTACTATCATATAAAACATGTTTTCATATTAGTCATATTAGTAAAAGAAAAAACATCAAAAAGTTTAAAAAATAATAAATGAAAAAGTAGGCCTCGATTTGCATTTAGAATCCATTAGTTCTTTATCTGGATGTGAATAACATTTTCCTTCATGAGTCCTTTGTACTTGTCTTGGATCATTTTGTTGCTGAGAAGAACTGAGTCATTCATGCTGATCATAACACAATGCTGCGGGTACTTTGTACAGTGTTTTCCTGGTTATGTTCATTTCATTTAGCATCATACCAGTCTTTTTAGATTTTTTTGAAGTCTTTCTCTTCATCATTTCTTATTGAACACAATAGTATTTCATTACAGTTATATATCACAGCTTGTTCAGCTTTCCATCATTGATGGGCATCCCCTAAATTTCCAATATTTTACCTTCATGAAAAGAGTTGCTATAAATATTTTTGCACATGTAGGTCCTTTTCCTTTTTTATGGTCTCTTTGGGATACAGATCTAAAAGTGGTATTGCTGGATGAAGGGATATGCACAGTTTGGATGTGCTTTGTTCATAGTTCTAAGTTGCTCTACAGAACTGCTGGCTCAGTTCAGAGTTTCACCAACAATACATTAATTAGTATCCTGATTATCCCACAACTTCTCCAAGATTTGTCATTTTCCCTTTTTGTCATATTAACCAATCTTATAAGTGTGAGATGTACCTTAAGTTATTTTAATTTGCATTACTCTAACAAAAGTGATTTCAAGCACTTCTTCATATGCCTATAGTTAGCGATTCAACATTTATCAATTGGATAATGATTTGTATTCTTATAAATTTGACTCAGTTTCCTATATATCTAAGAAATGAAGCCTTTATCAGATATACTTGCTATGAAGATTGTTTTCCCATATTTCTGCTTTCCTTCTAATCTTTGTTGCAATGGTTTTGTTTATACAAAATATTTTTCTTTTAATATAATCAAAATTATCTACTTTGCTTTGTGTAATGTTTTCTATCTCTTATTTAGCCATAAGTTCTTTCCTTTCTCATAGATCTGACAAGTAGACTTGCTCTTCTTATTTGCTTATTATGTCACTCTTAGATCTAAGTGATGTATAATTTTGACCTTATCTTGATATACAGTATGAGATGCTGGTCTATAAGTATGGTTTTCCAGTTTTTCCAAACGATTTTTTTTGGTCAAATAATGAGTTCAATATGGGAAATGAGTGTGGACCACAAAACAACATTTCTACTCCTTCTGTTATTGTCTGCTTGCATTTTTGTTTTCCTTATCAGGTTATTTTTACCTTATTTCTAAATCCGATTTTTCTTGTACAGCAAGACAACTGTATAAATATATATACATATATTGTATTTAACATATACTTTAACATGTTTAACATGTATTGGACTATCTGCCATCTAGGGGAGGGGGGAGAGAGAAGGAGGGGAAATGTTGGAACAGAAGGTTTTACAAGGATCAATATTGAAAAATTACCCATGCATATGTCTTGTAAGTAATATATATATATATATATATATATATATATATATATATATATATATATATATATATATATATATATAATGAGTTCTAATCCTAAATGTGGAGGTATTTGAGAAGGTTATTATGTCTTATATATTTGATATATTCCTCTGATCTACCTCTCTACTTCTTGAACAGTACCATATAGTTTTGATTATTATTTATTTATAATATATCTTGAGATCTAGTATTGCTAAGTCATCTTTTCCTTTGTATTTTTATTAATTCCCTTGATATCCTTGACTTTTATTTTACTTTTTCTAGTATTATCAAATAATAAATAATTTGGGGCAAATTTTATTGGTATGTCATTGAATAAGTAAATTAGTTTAGGCAGAATTGTTATTTTTATTCTATTTCCTCATTCTACCCATGAATAATCGATATTTCTCCAATTGTCTAGACCTGACTGTATGAAGTGTTTTTAATTGTGTTCATATAGTTCCTGGGTTTTTCTTGGCAGGTAGACTACCAGGAACTTTATATTATTCATAGTTGTTTTAAGTGGAATTTCTCTTTTTTTAAATCTCTTATTGCTGGGCTTTGTTGGCCATATAAAGATATGCTGATGTGATTTTAGAGAGATCTGGAGAGACTTACATGAACAGATGCTAAGTGAAAGGAGCAGAACTAGGAGATCATCTTACATTGCAACAACAAGATTATACAATGATCAATTCTGATAGATATGGCTCTTTTCAGCAATGAGATGATTCAGGCCAGTTCCAATGACTTTGTGATGTCTCTCTGCAACCAGAGAGAGGACAGTGGAAATTGAATGTGGACTACAGCATAGTATTTTTGTTTTTCTTGTTGTTGTTTGCTTGAATTTAATTTTCTTTCTCATTTTTTTCCTTTTTGATCTGATTTTCTTGTACAACAAGGTAATCATATAAATATGTATGCCTATATTGAATTTAAGATAAAATTTACTATGTTTAATATATATTTGATTACTTGCCATCTAAGGAAGGGGTTGGGGGGAAAGGAAGGAAATTGGAGCACAAGGTTTTTCAAATATCAGTATTGAAAAATCATCTTTGCATATCTTTTGAAAACAAAAACTTCAATAAAAAAGAAATGTTAATGGTTTATAGAAGCTTATCTGATATCCTTCTACTTTGCTAGAGTTCTTAATTATTTCAAGCAAAATTTTATTTGCTAAATAAATTAATTTGCTAAATAAACAAAATAAAATGAATTAAAATTTTAGTTGATTCTCTAAGGATCTCTATAACATCAAATAATCTGCTAAGAGAGATTGTTTTATTTCCTTATTACTTATTTCAATTCTTTTGATTTATTTTTATTTTATATTATTTTGAATACTATATTGAATAAGACTAGTGGTGATGAGCATCTTTGCTTCACCCCCAAATATCATTGGGAAGTCTGCTAGCTTATCCTCATTGTAGATAATGCTTGTTGATGGTTTTATATCTTATCACTTTCAGGAATGCTCCCTTTAACCCTATTCTTCTGTAGTATTTATCCACAGCACTCAAAACTTGACCATTTAATATAACTGATGGTTCCCTATATGGATGGTGTATTCCTGGCTGATGGAATTCCTGTGTCTTAAGGTCCTTTCTTAAACTACACTGCTAAGCATCCCAACTCTATTGCAGAGAGCACAACTCCATTAGTCTGGACACATTTTTCAAATGCCAAATATATGCTTGCCTATATATATATCTATAGACATATAGATATATATATATATAGATATACACACACACATATATACATACATATATACATACATACATACATACATTATGGAGAACTCACACAGGGCAAACACTCAAAAGGTAGTCAGAAAAAGTTATACAAGTACATTGTCAAGGTATCTTGTAAATGCTTGACTCTGGGCATTCACTTTATTTGTGAACACCCTAGTATTACTCTGCATTTACATTGCCAATCTCTCCTAATTCCCAGGCCCTCAGTGAAATCTCTGGTCAATGTCTTTGCAGTGTATAAACCAATTTTACCAAGCTTATCTCCTTCTGAGGTATTCAGAGATCTCTGGCCACTGTTTCATATGAATTGTGGTTTAAATACTGGTAGAGTGCTCAAGAACAACCTTGTGCTAAATCCTCAGCATTTTTATACATTACCAAAAAAAATCCAATAGCAAGAGATAAAAAGAGAAATTCCATTAAAAATAACTGTCAATAGCATAAAATATTTGGGATTCTATCTGCCAAAGGAAAGTCAGGAACTATATGAGCAAAATTACAAAATACTTTCCACACAAATAAATTAGAAAAATATTAAGTGCTCTTGGAAAGGCAGAGCGAATATAATATAGATGACAATACTACCTAAACTAATCTATTTATTTAGTGCTATACCAATCAGACTCCCAAAAGACTATTTTAATGACCTAGAAAAAATAGCCACAAAATTTATATGGAAGAACAAAAAGTCAAGAATCTCAAGGGAACTAATGAAAAAATAAAAATAAAATGAAGTCGGCCTAGCTGTACCTGATCTAAAACTATATTATAAAGCAGCGGTCACCAAAACCATTTGGTATTGGCTAAAAAATAGACTAGTTGATCAGTGGAATAGGTTAGGTTCACAGGACAAAATAGTCAATAACTATAGCAATCTAGTGTTTGACAAACCCAAAGATCTCAACTTTTGGGATAAGAATTCACTATTTGACAAAAACTGCTGGGAAAACTGGAAATTAGTATGGCAGAAACTAGGAATGGACCTACACTTAACACCATACACCAAGAGAGGCTCAAAATGGGTTCATAATTTAGGCATAAAAAACAAAATTATAAATAAATTAGAAGAACATAGGATAGTTTACCTCTCAGACTTGTGGAGGAGGAAGGAATTTGTGACCAAAGAAGAACTAGAGATCATTATTGATCACAAAATAGAAAATTTTGATTATACCAAGTTAAAAAACTTTTGTACAAAACTAATGCAAACAAGATTAGAAGGGAAGCAATAAACTGGGAAAACATTTTTCCAGTTAAAGGTTCTGATAAAGACCTCATTTCCAAAATATATAGAGAATTGACTCTAATTTATAAGAAATCAAGCCATTCTCCAATGGATAAATAGTCAAAGGACATTTATAAATAAATTGTCAAATAGACAATTTTCAGATGATGAAATTGAAACTATTTCTACTCAAATAAAAGGGTGTTCCAAATCACTATTGGTCAGATAAATGCAAATTAAGACAACTCTGAGATACCACTACACATCTGTCAGATTGACTAAGATGACAGGAAAAGATAATGACGAATGTTGGAAGGGATGTGGGAAAACTGGGATACTGATGCATTGTTGGCAGAGTTGTGAAAAGATCCAACCATTCTGGAGAACAATTTGCAACTATGCTCAAAAAGTTATCAAACTGTGCATACCCTTTGATCCAGCACTGTTACCCAAAGAGAATTTAAAAAGGGAAAGGAACCTGTATCTACCAAAATGTTTGTGGCAGCCCTTTTTGTAGTGGCTAGAAACTGGAAATTGAATGGATGCCCATTAATTGGAGAATGGTTGGGTAAATTGTGGTAAATGAATGTTATGGAATATTATTTTTCTGTAAGAAATGACCAGCAGGATGAATACAGAGAGGCTTGGAGAGACTTACAGGAACTGATGCTAAATGAAATGAGCAGAACCAGGAGATCATTATATACTTCAACAACAATACTATATGAGGATATACACTGATGGAAGTGGTTTTCTTCGACAATGAGAAGATCCAATTCAGTTCTAGTTGATCAGTGATGGACAGAACCAGCTACACCCAGAGAAAGAACTTGGGAAATGAATGTGGAGAACTTGAATTTTTGTTTTTCTTCCCAAGTTATTTTTTATCTTTCTGTACCTATTTTTTCTTGTGCAACAAGAGAATTGTACTGTTCTGCACACATATATTGTATTTAAGATATACTTTAACATGTTTAACATGAATAAGACTGCCTGCCATCAGGTGAGGGGGTAGAAGAGGGGAAGGGAAAAGTTGGAACAGAAATGATTGCAAGGAACAACGTTGAAAAATTATCCATTGTGGGAAAACTGGAACACTGATGCATTGTTGGTGGAGTTATGAAAGAATCCAGCCATTCTGGAGAGCAATTTGGAACCATGCCCCAAAAGTTATCAAAATGTGCATACCCTTTGATCCAGCAGTGCTACTACTGGATTTATATCCCAAAGAAATACTAAAGATGGGAAAGGGACCTGTATGTGTCAAAATGTTTGTGGCAGCTCTTTTTGTAGTGGCTAGAAACTGGAAAATGAATAGATGTCCATCAATTGGAGAATGGTTGGGTAAATTATGGTATATGAATGGAATATTATTGCTCTGTAAGAAATGACCAGCAAGATGAATACAGAGAGGTTTGGAGAGATTTGCATGAACTGATGCTGAGTGAAATGAGCAGAACCAGGAGATCACTATACACTTCAACAACAATACTGTATGAAGATATATTCTGATTGAAGTATATATTTTCAACATAAAAAAAGATCAATTCACTTCCAGTTGATCAATGATGGACAGAAACAGCTACACTTAGAGAAGGAACACAGGAAATTGAAAGTAAACTGTTTGCAATACTGTCTTTCTACCCAGGTTACTTATACATTTGGAATCCAATTCTTACTGTGCAACAAGAAAATTGGATCTACACACATATATTGTATCTAAATTATACTGTAACACATTTAATATGTATAGTATTGCTTGTCATCTAGGGGAGGGAGTAGAGGGAGGCAGGGGAAATTTTGGAAAAATGAATACAAGGGATAATGTAAAAAAAATTATTCATGTGTACTGTCAAAAAAATTATAATTAAAAAAATTAATAAAAAAGAAAAAATTATCCATGCATATGTTCTGTCAATGAAAAGCTATTACAAAAAAAAAAAAAAAAAAAAAAAGCTCAAAGTCTTTTATTCAGGTGTTCACATCCTGCCCCTGACCTCCTGTTGACTCTCAGGTGAACACCAGGTTAAAGAGAGAGACTTCTTACTCCTTAGAGCATAAATAGAGTCTATGAGGTCTCACATACACACAGCCAATCAGAGAAAGAGATGCCTCCTTAACTAAGTGGATCTCAATGTGACCAGAATTCCTGCCCATGAGGTAGTCCCTACTAGTTCACAGCTGACCTGCTTCTGGGGATCTCAGGGCTTCAAAGCCTCTGTTTACTTCTGGACTGCACTGAGCTGTGACTCCTCCTTTTTCTTTGACCTTTACATTATCTCTTTAGAACTTTAGAATCAATTGTATGACATAGAAGACCCTGGCATAGGACTGCTCAGAGTGGCATGCCCTTATCAAAGAAGGTGCTATGTTCTATGAGCAAAGCAGAATTGAATTAGACCAAAAGAGATATGAAGTGTACAAAATTGGAGAAGCTATCTCCAAAGTTCCTATGAACGATTCATATTCAACCTGTAGCAGAGCACTTTGAGCTCATATTGGTCTGATCAGACAGAGTTGGACACACCTTAATTCAACTCTAATATAGTGATGTCATTTTGGTCCTCTCTGAGAACAACAAGTCAGTTGTATTTTGTCAAAAGCTTTTCCAACATCTATTGAGATAGATTTCTTTTTGTTTTGCTATTGATATGGTCAATTATTTTGATAATTTTCCCAACATTGAGCCAACCCTGCATTTCCCATCCTGTATAAATCTCATATAATCTTTCTGATATATTGTTGTAATCACCTTGCTAGTATTTTGTTCAAAATTTTTGCATCAATATTAATTAAGAAAATTGTTCTATAAGATTTTTTTTGTTTTAGCTCTTTCTTGGTTTAGGTATCAGCACCATGTTTGTATAATAAAAGAACTTTGGTAAGACTCCTTCTCCTAGTTTTCCAAATAATTTGTATAGAAATAATTGCTCTTTGAATTTTTGGTGGAATTCAACTTGTGAAGGTATCTGGCTCTAGGGGTTTTTCCCTTAGGGAGTTCATTAACAATTTCTTTTTCTAAAATGGAGTTTTTTAGGAATTCTATTTCTTAATTTGTTAATCTGAGTAATTTGTATTTTCACAAATATTCATTAATTTTACTGAGATTGGCAGATGTATTGCCATATAATTGGGCAAAATATTTCCTAAAGATTGTTTTAATTTCTTCTTCATTGGTTATTATTTCATGTTTTTTTTGTTTTTTTTTTTCATTTTTGATACTGGATATTTCATTTTCTTCCTTGTCAAATTCAAATTATCCAATGGTTTATTGATCTTATTGGTTTTTCATAAAATCAGACCTTGGATATATTTGTTAGCTCAATAGAAGGGTTTTTTATTTTCAATCTTACTAATCTCACTTTTGATTTTTGGATTTCCAATTTAGTGCTCAATTAGAGATTTTTAATTTGTTCTTTTTCAATTTTTTAGTTGAATATCTAATTTATCAATCTGTCTTTTCTATTTTGTTGATAATTTTTCTCTTAAGTACTATTTTGACTGCATTACATAAATTTTGGTATGTTGTCTCTTTAATCTCTTTAATGAGATTATTGTTTCTATGTTTTGTTCTTTGATCCATAGTTGTTGACCCAACCTATAAGATTAGGTTATTTAGTTTTCATTTAATTTTAATCTATTTTTTCACTATCCTTTGTTGAATGAATTTATATTGCATTATGATCTAAAAAGAGTACCTTTAATATTTCTGGCTTTCTACATTTGATTTTAGAGTTTTATGACCTAATACCCATTCAGTTTTTGTGTAGATGTCATGTGCTACAAAGAAAAGTTTTCTAGTATTCTATTTACCTCCTTAGTTCCTTTCTTGTTTATATTTTTGGCTGGATTTGTCAAGTTCTGAGAGGGGACATTTGAAATTCCTTACTAGGATAGTATGGTTTGTCTGTTTCTTCTAGAAACTAACAACTTCTCTTTTAAGAATTTGGATATCACTTTGTTAATATAGATTTGGTATTAATATTGGTACCTTTTAGAAAGATGTAGTTTCCTTTTGTATCCATTTTAATTAGGTCTATTCTTATTTTTATTTTGTCTAAGATCAGGATTGTTTTCCCTACTTTTTTTTTTTTTAACTTCAACAGAAGCATAATAGATTCTGTTCCATTCCCTTACCTTAATTCTATGTATTTCTGCTTCAAGTATATTTCTTGTAGACAACATATTGTTGGATTATGTTTTTTTAATCCATTCTGCTATGTGCTATGTGCTTTATAGGACAGTTCATCCTATTGCACTGATAATTAACATTACTAACTGAGTATTTCTCTCCATTCTATTTTTCTTCCTATTTGTCCTCTCTCTCCCTTCAACTTTTTTTTTTCTTGATGGGTGTTTTATTTCTATCTCCCACTTCTCCCAATATGCCCTCCCTTCTATCAAGTTCCCTCTCTCCTTAATCTCTTCCCCTCCTATTTCTTTTTAGGAAAGTTAGATGTTTATATTCCACTGATGTGTTTATTATTCCTTCTTTGATCTAATACTGATGAGAGTAAGATTCAAGCAATGCCCATCACCAAATATCCCATCCTGTCCTCTACTGCAATAGATCTTTTACATTTCTTCATGTGAAATAATTTACCCCATTCTATCTCTCCTTTTCTTCTGCACCTAGTGTTCTCATCTGTCTCATTCCTTAATTATTTTCAAGTCATTCCCTCAAATTAACCTTATATCCATAGCCTTTATGCATATTTTTCTAGTTGTTGTGTAATTACATTAATAATAAAATTAATGATGCTTTTTTAAGAATTACAATATCATCTTTTCAGGTATGGATATAAACAGTTTAGCTGCATTGAATCCCATATGTTTTCTTTTCCCTTTTTTATCAGTTTATGCTTCTATTGGGTCAATATTTGAGATCAATTTTTTTGTTTAATTTTTATCTTCTCTTTATGAAAATTTGGAAAGTTTCTATTTCATTGAAAGATCATATTTTCTTTTTGATGTATTATGCTTAATTTCACCAAGTAAGTTATTATTGATTGTAGTACTAGCTCCTTTGCCTTTGTGATGGAATCATGTTCCATGATCTCTCATCTTTTAATGTGAAAGCTAGTAGGTCCTGTGTAATTTTGATTGTGACTCCTTGATATTTGAATTTTTGCCCCTTGTAGTAATTTTCCTCAATCTGATATTTCTGAAATTTGGCTATTATGTTCCTTGGAGTTTTGTTGTTGTTGCTTTTCCCTGGGATGGGGAGGAGATGGAGGGAATCTCTTTCCTAAGGTGATCAATAGATTCTTTTAATGTTGATTTTGCCCTTTGGTTCCAGGTTATCAGGACAGTTTTCCTTGATAATCTCTTGAAAGATTCTGTACAGCTCCTTCTTCTGATTATGGTTTTCAGATAGTCCAAATGATTCTGATATTGCCTCTCTTGGATTTGTTTTCCAAGTCAATTGTATTTACCTTGAGTTATTTTGCATTTTCTTCCATTTTTTTATTCATTTGAATTTGTTTGATTGATTTGTAATGCCTCTTTGAGTCATTAGCTTTCACTTGCCCAATTTTAACTTCTAAAAAATGTTTTCTTCAGTTAATTTGTATATTTTCTATTTTGCCTATTTTACTTTTTAAAGAATTGTTTTCTTCAGTGAATTTTTGTATCTCCTTTTCCATTTCGCTAATTCTACTCTTTAAGCAGCTGTTTTCTTTTTCCAAGCTGTTGATTTTTTTCCCCTAATTCTCTTACTTAACAGTCATTTCTTTTCCCAATTTTTTCTGCCTCTCATATAATTTTAAATTCCTTTTTGAGCTTTCTCATGAGTTCTTTCTGGTCTTGAGACCACTTCCCATTTTTCTTTGGGATTTTAGCCATTAATACTGTTGTCCTCTTTTGGTTTGTGTTTTGATATTCCCTGTCACCACAATAACTTTCTATGATAAGATTATTTTTTTGTTATTTTTGGCTCATCTTTTTTGGCCTTTTTCCTTTATTTTAACTTGAGCTCTTCTCCCAGAGCATAAAGGACACTTCCTCAGGTATCTTTTGCAAGGGTTGCAGGCCCTGGGTATTTTTCTGGCTCTGCAGTGATGTTTCCCTGAGTCTATAGACTACTCTTGTGCTGTGCTAAGACAGGATTAGAGATGGCTGGCACTATTGGAGGCTGTAAGCATCTTGCCACTTACTTTTTTTTCTTTTTTTCTGGTTATATATATATATATATGCATTAATTTTTATTCACATTTCTTAATTAATCATGTTGGTAGAGAAAAATCAGTACAAAAGGGGAAAACCACAAGAGAGAAAAAAAAAAAACAACAAAGAAAAAGGGGGAAAAGTGAACTTAGTATGTGTTGATTTACATTCAGTCACTATAGTTCTCTTTCTTGATGCAGATGGTTTTTTCTATCCAAAATTTATTGGGATTGCCTTGGATCACTAAATTGCTGAAAAGAACCATGTCTTTCACAGTTGATCATGGCACAGTCTTGCTGTTACTGTGTACCATGTATTCCTGGTTCTCTGTGTTTTGCTCAGCATCAATTCATGTAAAGTTTTCAGTTTGTTCATCATTTTAATATAACAATAATATTTCATTATTTCCATATACCATCACTTATCGAGTCATTCGCCAATTGATGGGAATTCACTCATTTTCCATTTTTTTATCACCACAAAAAGAGTTGCTACAAACATTTCTGCACATATGGCTCTTTTTCCTTCCTTTATTATTTCCTTGGGATATAGACCCAGTAGTCTTACAGCTTATCTGTTGCTGAGCTTAGTCCTAGTCCTAGGATCTAGGATGTTCTGAGACTAGTGGGGTGTTTTGGTTTTCTTAGGCACTAATAAGGTTATCTGGCTCTACTTGTTTACTCAGGGTTATACTGAAACACTGGTCTGACTGCTAGAAGTTTCCTTTGTGCCCAGGCTATGCTGAAGCACATAGTAGTTCTCAAAGTTGGAGTCTGCCCATTCCCTGACTATGCTGAGATAGATGGAGAGTCCTGATGTTGGCATTTGCCTGCTCCACAAAAGTGGATTTGAGGATCTTCTGCTGGTTTGCAATGCTTCTTGTTCTGGACTATGTTCCCCTTTTATCCAAGTGATCTGCCAAAACTCAGATTGTTTCACCCAGCTTTTTTTTGTTCTGTTGTTCCAGGATTTGTTTTAGGGCACTATTTAATGTTTGTTTCGAGATGAAGGTGGGAGAGTTATAACAATTTACTAATTATTCTACCATCTTGGCTCCTGGAAGTCCCATAAATTTTGTATACACTTTACTTTTAAAAAAGCAGCTTTTTATTTTCAAAATATATTCCAAGATAATTTTAATATTCACCATTGCAAAATTTTGTGTTCCAAATTTTTCCCTTCCTTCCTCCCACTCTCAACCTTAGATGCCAACTAATTCAATATATATTAAACAAGTACAATTCTTCTATACATAGTTCCACATTTATCATGCTGCATAAGAAAAATCAGATTAAAATTTTAAAAATGAAAAAAAAGCAAAAAGCAAGCAAACAACAACGAAAATAGTGAAAATACTGTGTTGTGATCCACATTCAGTCTTGACATTTCTCTTTTTGAATGCAGATGGCTCTCTCCATTACCAGTCTATTGGAACTGTCCTGAATCACCTCATTGTTGCAAAGAGTCACATCCATCGGAATTGATCATTGTATAATCTTGTTGTTTCTGTGTACAATGTCCTCTTTGTTCTGTTCACTTCACTTAATATCAGCTCTTATAAGTCTCTCCAAGCCCTTCTGAAATCATCCTGTTGATCATTTCTTCTAGCACAGTAATATTCTATAACATTTATATAATATAACTTATTCAGCCATTCTTCAACTGATGAGCATGCACTCAATTTCCAATTCCTTGCCACTACAAAAAGGATTACTACAAACATTTTTTGCACACATAGATTCTTTTTCCTTTTTATGATCTTTTTGATAGAGACCCTGATGGATCAAAAAGTATGCACAGTTTGATAACTCTTTGAGCATAGTTCTAAATTGCTGTCCAGAATGGTTGGATCAGTTCACAGCTCTACTACTAATGTACTAATGTACCAGTTTTTGCACATCCCCACAACATTTATCATTATCTTTTCCTGTCATCTTAGCCAATCTAAGAAGTATGTAAAGATACTTCAGAATTGTCTTAATTTTCATTTCTGTGATCAATAGTGATTTAGAGCATTTTTTCATATTATTAGAAATGGTTTTAATTTCTTCATCTGAAAATTGTCCATTTATATCTTTTGACCATTTATTTATCATTTGGAGAATGGCTTATATTCTTATAAATTTGGGTTAATTCTCTATATATTTTAGGTCTTTATCAGAATCCTTGGAATAATTTTTTTCCAGTTTTCTGCTTCCCTTCTATGTTTCTTTGTTTCTACAAAATCTTTGTAATTTAATGTGATCAAAATTATACATTTTGCATTTTATAATGTACTGTAATTTTTCTTTGGCCATAAATCCCTTTCTTATTCACAGATCTGAGATGTAAACTATTCTTTTTTCTTCTAATTATGCACTTTACTTTTGATGGAGTTAAACACTGCCTTCTTCCATATTGATGAACTAACCTGGTGGCAAGTGATGTAGATTTCTGAATTTCTTCACCAATTTCATCAAACCAATCCTGATGTTTGTGGGTGTTCTGACCCAAATGATTAAATGTTGTGCTGTAAGCTATCTGAATACTCACTCCTTTTATGCTCCACTGTTGCCAATCATGTATTAGCTTAACTTTCCCTCCAAGTTAACACTGAACCATTCATGCACAGAGAACCTCTCCAAACTATTGACTTTAAGTCTTCTGATAATTCTCTTACTTTGGGGATGCTCTTTTGTTGAATGCAAAGTGGCACAAGTAGGAACTTTGAGTTACTGGTGAACATCTTGACCCTTGAAGATAACATGGTGTGCAGTTGAAAGAAAACTAAATTCAAAGTCAGAATATTTGGGGCCCGATTTTGACTCTGCTATTCACTTGGGATATAAAATAAGACTCTTTTGGCCTTAGTTTTATTATCTAGAACAATCAATCAAAAAAAGCATTTATGCCAGGGACTTAAATAAACACTGACTTACAAAAGTTTTATATTGCCTCCTAAGGTCTTAATTATTAATTTTGTGGAAATCAAGTTCTTTCCAATTGATATTCCTCTCCTCCCTCTTAAAAGGAAAGCATGAGTCTGGGAAAGTGTATTTTTTAATCACCTTGGCTTCTGTTTTCATCAGTATCAGAAATAGCATCAATCATCTGATATGCAGCTGACAGATCCATGTGTATGACTTAGAAGCATCCTCTTGCTAAGCTGAATAAGCAAATTATGTGTGATTGTAAAAAGATGTTTCTAGGGAAAGGGGTGAGGTAATATGTATGCTTGGAGAAAGACAAACAATTACAGCTCAGTTTTGAAGGGGCATTTTATGCCAGGTTATATTCAGCAAACATATATTACTATAGACCATGGGGAAATTAACAGAAATCTCTAGGGCATTGAAACTAATAATGGATACTGGTTAATCTCATGTTACATGAGGAAACACAGATTCATGAATTATAGTCCAGAAGCGAATAGTCCCAATTTACCAAGCTGAACTGAAAAACTTTCCTTTCATTGTGCACTGTAAGAATCTATAGTTTTGCATAATCAAAAGACACTGTCCTTGTTCCTTTTAATTTCAGTCTTTTGGTTCAGCCTCAGCTCATTTTCCTACTGTTAAATTCCCTAAAGTGAAATAGCTTTGCTTTCACGAAAATGAGAAAAAAAATGAGAAAAGATAGTTCATCCTACTCTTTGAATCAAAAAAAAAAAAAAAAAAAGTGAGATGTGCAAAGTTTTGATAGGGGAAGTTGAGGTGATAGTTGATTTTCCCTTGACAGTTTTCCTGAAATCATTTAACAAGCAAAAAAAGTGGAGGGAAGGTTCTTCTACACTGATAATTAATTTGACTCATAGTGATTAGAATCTGGGAATGTGTCAATTGCATTTTGAATATAGTCAATGTTTAATCAATATATGTTAAATAAAAGAATGAATAAGAAAAAATCATTGAAATTTACTCAATGCAAATAAATAGTTTGCTTTCTTTTTTTACATTATATGATCAAATTTTGTTTGAAGTTATTTTATATGTTGTTGAAATAATTGTTTTTAATTTTCTAGAAAAAATACACAAAGAAAGAGGAGGAAAAAACCCACAAAGCTGATCTGGGACATTAAAATACAGCATCACATGTGTGCATTCTTAACTAATGATTGTTAAATCTCTGGGCAAGACTGACATCAGCACCAGTTTACATAATTTCATTCAAAAGGTATAATTTATGTTGCTATGTCAATTTCACATTTCCTTAAACTGTGGTTGGAAAACTTGAAATATATGCATTGGGAATTCACAGAACACTATACTAGTTATTGAAATATATTTATTTTTTATTTTCTATACAAAAATTATTAGTTTCCCTAATCATTTGAAAATGTGAATGTAATAGATAGAATGCTAAATTTGGAATCAAGAAGATTTGGATTTAAATCCCACCACTAGCCCTTACTAGTTATGGGATAATGAGCAAGTAACAGCTTCTTCAGGTTTTAGTTTCTTCATCATCTGTAGATTAGATATGCTAATAACTATCTCAGAAAATTGAAGATGAAAATGTCATATTAGATATGAAATTTAAATTTAAATAAAGCATAATTATCATTTTAAAAGGAGAAATCCAAGCAATCTGTAGGTGTTCACCATTGTGTGGTGAACATTGATTCAGCTTCTATGCTGAAGAAGGCAATGTACCAGGTAATCTGAGGAAAAGAAAAGAATGACCAAAGGTAATGATCAAGACAGAGGATACATAATAGATACAAGTCTATTCTTGGAGTCAGGAAAACATGAGTTCTAATCTAACCTCAAGCACTAATTGTACCACATGTGGCAAGTCACTTAAACACACACACACACACACACACACACACACACACACACACACACACACACACAGCTTCATTCAATTATGTGAATCTATCTTATCCAATAGGGAAATAATAAAGGAAGGAGCTGAGAAGTATGAGATAGGATGATAAGAAGGAAAGCAGTTTCAGGGAGCAAATGGTGAAAAAGTATAACAGTTCTTTGAGGAGGGACAGCATAAAAAGAGAGAGAAAAGGAGAAATAGAAAAATGAGGTAAAAGGAAATGCACAATTAGCGATCACAACTGTGGATGTAAATGAATGAGCTAATCCATAAAATAGAAGCAGATAGCAGGATGGATTGGAAACCAGAATCCAAAAACATGTTGTGTGCAACAGACGCACTTGAAACAAAAAGACACAAAATTAAATTGAAGGGCTGAAATAGAGTGTATTATGCTTTAGCTGAATTTTTTTTTAAATGGCTATAGTAGAAATCATGATCTCAGTCAAAGCTAAAGCAGAATAGATCTCATTAAAAGACATACTCAGGGAAATTATATTTTCCTAAAATTTCCAAAGATAATGAAGTATATCAAAATATTTTGCAGCAAGTTTCTCTCATAAAGACTTCATTTTTCAAATCTTTAGGAAACTGAGTCAAATTTATGAAAATAAGAGCTATTATCCAATTGAAAATGGTCAAATAATATGAATAGGCAGTTTTTAGAAAAAAGTAAATAAAAGCTATAGTCACATAAAAATATTTTAAATTGCTATTGATTAGAGAAAACAAATTAAAACAACTCTGAGCTACAACCTCACACTAATCGGAAATAACAAATGCTGGGGGAGATGAGGAAAAATGGATACATTAATGAATTTTTGGTGGAGTAGCACACTGGTCCAATCACTGGAGAACAATCTGAAACTATGTCCAAATGGCTACAAAACTGTATATACCCTTTGATTCGGCAATACCTTTATTAGGTTTGTACCCCCAAAACATATCAAAGAAAAAAAGCAAAGAATCTATAGGTACAAAAATGTTTATAGCAACTTTTTTTGTGGTGGCAAAAAAATTGGAAATTTAAGGGATCATCAATGAGGGGAATAGCTAAACAACTTGTAGCATATGATTGTGATGGAGTACTATTGTGTTACAAGAATGGATGAGGGGGGTGGTTTCCGAAAAATATAGCAAGATCTATATGTACTAATGCAAAATGAAGTGAGAAGCAGGAGATAGTTATATATAGCTAGATCGTTTGTGATCAGCTACTCTGATCAATACTTTGAACCAAGACAGTTCCAAAGGACTCATGACAGAAAAATATTATCCATTTCCAGAAAAAGAATTGATGAATTGAGGGCAAACTGAAGCATGATTTTCTCACTTTCTTTATTTTTATTGCTTTTTTGGTTAAATATAGTTAATAGAAATATGTTTGACATGATTTCGTAAGTTTAATTTATATCACATTGTTCATCTTCTTAGGGCATTAGGAAGGGGTGGGAGAGAGGGAGATAATCTGTAATTCAAATTTTAAAAAGAAAAAAAGCTAAATAAAGAAAAATGAGGGATATTTATTAAAAAGGGACCGTTATACTAAGTGATACACTTGATGACTCCTTCTATGTCTAAATCTATGATCTTATATGTGTGCATTTTTTCCCTTTAAAAATGTCAAAGGATACAAAAAAATGCAGTCTAAGATAAAGTTTGCATGTACTTAAGCTTCCCTGACTAATTTCCTAACTTACCAACCCAATGTAGATATATTTAAAGTCTTGGTTAAACACAGACCTGATGTTTTACAGAGCAAGCAAAATGAAAGCTTAAACAATCCCATGGAAACCACAAATTTACAGGCGGAATAGACCCATTCAGCAGTGTTACAAACTCATCAAAATGTCTCAAACAATTTCCCACATGATGAGGGCTCAGGAAACCCTCAAATGGACTTTTCTGTAATGGTCTTTTACCTTAAAGTCTCAACTCTCATACGTCTCAAGGGAAACTGTTTCTGATTAATTTACATTTATTTCAACAAAATGATGTTTGGTCAGAGCAATTTACTCTCCAAGATGCTTTGATGAGTTCTGGGTTTGAGCCATGTTTTCAAAGATCAAGAAGTCCTGTTTAACCAAAATTCAATTGACTTGAACTCTAAAGGTGTCAGTAAAGATGGAAATACTGAAATCAAAATGTCTAAAAGGGTTTTTCACTTGGCAAAATGAGTATAACACAAAACAAGACAGAGAAGGGCCAGCTAAGTAGAAGAAAAATAGTCTAATAGACTCAGGACTTTTGACGCATATGTACACATATATCTGGTGCATGATACATACATATTTTACATTAAGACATAATTGTGTCATGGATTTATGTGTGCCTGTGGTCTCACCATTATGTATATATGTACTATGTGCTCATGATGTGTCTGTACGTGAAATCTGATCTCATGCCATATTCATGTACATTTTTTAGTCATTACACACAGTCCAAATGCAATCTAGATTTACATGTCTACACGTGTCTAGACTAAAGATCTACATACATATACAGTTGAACTAAAGCTCCCTGTGTATTCATGAAACTGTGTTGCATATGAGTATGTCCACATGGACTCACAACATATATATACATACACTTATGCCTAGATGCATTTCATACTAATTTTATTCATATGTACATCTAGCCATATGTCTGAATGAGTTTATACACATACATCTCCACTCATGACATATTGTATGTGTACATCTAACTATTCATTTGAATGAGTATGCATGCATAGCCATACTATTGCTGCATATATTCATGGACTCATGGACTCATATGTATATGTGTCTGGATCTGGGTACATGTATGTCTACATATCTGGGTATATGATACATGTCTAAATATATAATTGTTTAGGTAAGTATACATGATCTTAGAATTATGACACCAAGTTTAAGCACATAACATGCATTTACACATATCTTTTAACTCCCTCTGTCTCCATGATTTCATGCAAGTGAGGACTAAGGGACTCTTCAACTTGATGGCCATCTTTTCATGAATTGTTGGAGTAGTTGCCAGAGAGTCTTCTTAAAAGGTAACTGGAATCGCATAAGGACCCAGGATCTCCAATCTCTCTAACTCACAAAGTCATTTCGAAACCTAGGCATGTACCTCTCAGAATCCTTATTCAGATACCCCAGATCAAGGAAAAGAAATTCAAAGTAAAAATGTCTCCAAGAACTTAGGCTCCCACTTACTTATAGGTAGTTGAGTTGAAAGTAGTTAATATACCTCCTAGGTGAAAAAGAGCCATTCCTTCACCAACCTTAAATTCCAGATTTCATTATATCACCTGCAAAGAACCATATAAGACTACAGAGAAGTGGTTGAAAAAAGAGGAAAAAACCAACAAACAAAAAAAGAAAAAGAAAAAAAGAGAAAACAGAGCTGTGAGTGGGAGAGGGACAGCTCCATTGATCTTCCACCTTAGTGAACAATAAGGAATTGCTTCCTCATTGTTCAATTACCTGAAGGCTGGTGGCTAGCATACATAGTTGGCTAGAAGAAGGTAGGAAAATTTTGACAATTCCCTGTTTGCCAAGAAGAATAGATTTTAGACTAAGAGATAACAGATCAGAAATGGAGCTAATAAAGAAAGCATCTAACTGCCCATGATAAGCTCATCAAACATGACAGATACCCTCAATATGTGAATGACTACCATGTAGGAGAAAACAGAGACTTTGTTTGGCAATAAATTTATGTTACAAAGGTATAGTTTAAGGAAGTCTTCTTTTATTTACTTATTCATTTATTTTTATCTATTTAATTATATTTTATGTGAATTTATATTTATTTTATATACATTATATATGATATATGTATAAACCACAAATCAATCATATACAATTTGCTATTCCTTTAATAGATGTCTTGTAAATTTTCCTTTTTTCCATTTTTTTTCTTCCCTCTCTCCTGCCCCACCCTAGAAAGATGGCTACCATTACATACAAATAGTTTTTGTGTGTGTGTGTGTGTGTGTGTGTGTTGTGTGTGTGTGTGTGTTGTGTGTGTGTGTGTAAAATCATTCTTTCATACTTTTATTTCATATTTCCTTTGTAGTTAGTTTAGACATTCATAATAGTTAAAATGACTTAGTCGCTCAAAGTTATTCTTAAAATATTGCTTTTACTATATACAATGTTCTCTGTTATGTTCATTTTGCTCATTATTTCATGCGAATATACCCATTTGTTTTCAAGGATCATCAAGCTCATCATTTCTTATAAGGCAGTAGTATTTCATCGCAATCACATACCAGCCATTCTCCAATTGACAGGCATCTCTGCAATTTCCATTTCTTTGCCACCACACAGAAAGCTTCTCCAAAGATATCAGGACATATTGGTTCTTTTCTTTTTTCCCTGATCATTTTGGGAATGGACCTAGCAGTAGTATTGCTGGGTCAAAGGAAAGTTTCTTTACAATTAGAACTGTCCCAAAATAGAATGGGCTATTTCCTCATTCAAGAGAGATATCAGAAAAAGCAACATGACTGCTTGTCCATATGAAGAAGGAATTCTTGGACTGATAGGAATTGGGGTTAAATAATTTCAGAAGGCCCTTCCAGCTCCAGGATTCCAGTGAATGGATAGGATGAGAGGACAAAGATCTTGCAAACATACTTGTGGAACATGATGGTAACAGGTATGTGTGGAGCTCAAAGCTTTGAGAGGATTGGTGCCAAGCATATATATGGTTTTAGAAGAAAGGAATAAAGTTGAGGCTAATTCCACAAAGTAATATCCTGTTGTTTTTTGTTTGCTTGTTTATTTGTTTTTGTTTTCCTCCTTCCACCATTGGTATGTGATATATATCCCTCTTCCCCTCCCCCCAAAAAAAAGAGAAAACAAAAAAATAGACAACTCAGACTAGAGTAGAGACTTAGGACAGACATATTTCCTCTGGTGAGCAGGAAGGAGAGTTTTCAAAAATTGGATGTAATCTTAGCCTGAGGATGCTCTTTTGGAGTTTCTAAGTATGCTGGCTTTTATGTAGATTCCCCAGGCTCAAAATTCCGAATGAAATATTGATGTGATGATGTGCTGGCATAAGCTCCCATAACCACCTCATCATGTCTCTTTCCCCCAACTCCAAAAGTGCCAAATTCTCTGAATGCCTGCCTGGGTGTGGGCCCTGCACTGCTGGCAGTGGTAGCAGCATCTGAAGGAGAGACACAGGGGGAGGATGATCAGACCTTACAAAATGGCTTCTCCAGGTGCTGAGATGGAATTGTGGAAAGAAGCCACTGTTTCCACTTGCTGGCCTTGCTCCTAAAGGGATAGTTCTCCCAGAATTTTAAACAAGCAGTGTTCCAACCTTCAGATTAGAGCCAGGTGAAATTTGGAATCAATGGAGATACAGGCCTAACTTGAAGTGAGCTAGGGAAGATTATTCTCCCAAAGCTAGCCTAAGTCTGTTGTATGATACTTTTATTTGTTTGTGTTTGTTTGTTTTTAGGAAATTTTTTTCTTTTTTCTGCTTTATGTAAAACTTTCTCTTTGGAAATGCTTTAAAGATGTGGACTTGAGTTCTAATTGGTAGAGAAGTAATGTGCCATAGTGAAAACAGATTTGGCTTTAAAAATCTAATCTCTGATCCTAGTTATATGATTGGGCATGTAACTTTCTCATAGCCTCAATTACCCCACCTGCAGAATGGGTGAGTTGGTTTCTAGAATCCATTCTAGCTCAAAAACCCAAGGTTTTCTTTCTTCATGGTGTCATAGTTAATCATGGAATCAGAGACCTAGAATTAGAAAGGACCAAAGAGGCCATCTAGTTCAAACTATGCCCTCTCCCCCCAACCCATTTTACAAACAGGAACATTGAGTCTCAGTGGAGTTAAAAGATTAGCCAAAGATTGAAGAGCAAGTGACAGAGGTGGATTTGGGGTCCAGATCCTCTGATTCCTAAACCTTTCCACAAGACCACAGTACTTCACACCCATAGCAAGAGAGAATCAATTTCAACCCTTTCACACAGCGACATCCAGATCTGGGTATTGTCAAATCTCTGAAGAGTTGGTCCAGGAAAATAAAAGTAGATTAGCTCTGGTTCCCAGGGTGGAAAAGGTCCATGAGTTATTATTATCCAGACTATAGACTATACCAACCGCCGTCTCCTCCTCCACAACAGACTCCATTTGGCATGCTCTGGCTGAGACAAAGCCCTTCTGAGAAGTAGCATGAGGGCTGTGCTGACTCCAGGGAGTTTGATTTATCAGGACTACTGGCATTTGCAAATGCATCTGGGCTGTTCCAGGAGACAGACTTTCAGAGGGATAGGTTAACTCTGTGTTCCTCTGTCCTTATAACTTCCGAACTTGTCATTGGCTCTTACAGGATATTATTTTCATGATATCCCACTCCTTCCAAATGGGAAATCGAGCTGGGGGGGGGGGGGGGGTCTAAGTGTGCTTAGATCTCACACCCTGTTCTCTCCCACTCCCCAAAACCCCCATTTTCCTCTTACTCCTCATCTCCTCAAGGACAAGTATTCTCTTACAGACAATATATTTTATTGGACTTGTGTTCTGCCTTCTTCTTCCCTCGCTTACTTGCTAACCTTCTCTGCCACCCCTCCTCCCCCACAAGTCTCCCTCTTCTTACTCCTCCCCCTCGTCTTGGTCCACTCCCATCTGTTTTCTGTTAGGACTTCATTTTCCGAGTGCAGGCTGGTGGAATTTGGAGTTCAGACCCCCTCGAGTGATGAGAGTTCTGGGGCTGCTGAGGGTCCCTTCATGCAGCCCCCGCCACCTCCCCCATTCTACTCTCTCCCCATGCCCCATTCGCCCTTGTGCAATAACATGCTGGCTTTCACATCTGCTTTCAATTCCACATTCATTTGACCAGCTCTGGGAAAATGGAAGCTTTCACTAGAGCTTGAGGTCTTAAAGAAACAGCATGAATGCAAACAGCTATATTCAGTGGGCAAAAGAAGTTTTGAATACATCAGCGAAAGTCCTGGGTTCTTCATTCACCGAGCTGGGGCTCAAACACTCAATGCCTTTCCTTCCATATGGGTTCCTATCTAGGGCAGCTGCCAGGGAAGACTCTTCTACTTACTGGCTGTCCTTTGCCAGTTTCCATTCTTGGAAAATGCCTGAGTTCCCAGTCCTGAATCAACAGAGAGGAGGTTCCCAAACTTTTTTCTTGATGTTCATGTCACTATGTAATCATAGCTTTGGGGGTTCTTCTGTCTAGTTAAACAAAGAAGTAGATTATTTTGCTGCCATTGTTGAACATGGCAGTTTATTTCCAAAATTCACAGAATATTTGAGGGTGTGGGGTGGACTTGCATGTGTCATTCACCCAAAGCTGACTGATGATCTGGGGAGTGGGTTGGGGGAACAACAAAGTTTTGCCTTTTACCAGATCTGTTCTTTCTTGAGCAAAATGCGCTAACCAGATATTTTGGATATAGTTTCCATATCAATAACTTTTGAAAAGAGAGCTGATTCCAAACAGCTTTGAAAATTGTGGTGTTGGGGCAGAATTGTCTATCTAAAAAGAGTTGTATCTAAAAAGCATTTTAAGATACAAAAAATTCTTTGCATATATTATTTCATTTGATCCTTACAAAAAAATCCTTAGAAGCAATTAGTTTAAGTATTTTTAATCCCCATTGTACTGAGCCACATAGAGATTAAGGCTTTTACACAAGGTATATAACTAGTTGGTTGCAAAATTAAGAGATCTGCTAGCTGAATGCAAGCCCAGAATTGTTTCTTTTGCAAAAACAGTCATGTCATAACATTATGATTTTTTATGACAAAAAGCTATAACCAAGCAAAAAAGGCACTAAAAACTAGGAGAAGGAAGACTGGAATCTAACTAGAAAAGGCATAACTAGCACAGGGTAAAAAGAACTTTATTCCAAGGTGCAAACACCTAGAAAACGTTGTCTATATTGACAGGTAGAGGAAAATGGTAACTGCTTGCCTCACATTTCATCCTGAACTTCTTCATCAATCCATGTATCCATTTGCCATAATCATTCTCAGCCACTCTTCCAGGGTCCCAACTCCACCATACTCCTAACTCAAGAGTTCTGCCCTACCTATGAGACCACTCACTTTCCTGAGCCACCTGAACCCTCTGTTGGATTGTCCTATGATGACCAATTGCCACCTTCTCCTCTCTCTGCCCATACATACAAATATATACAAAATATTAACCATTATTGTCCTAGGAGAGAGTATTCTCATTTCAGGAAGGATGAAGCACCCAAAGAAAAGAAGGAATAATTCTGCTACTTCAGACTTAGGGATTTCTGCTCTTGTAACTTTACAAAATATAGACTCAGATGAGATTCATTTTACTCAGAGCTATGACTGCCATTGACTTGAAACAGAATTTGTACTGTAACCTTCTCTTTCTGCTCTCCCCCCCCCAGTTCTATATGGAATTCAGTATATAGTAAGTTTCTTTTTAGCCCTGAGACTTCCAGCACATCAAAGCTAAAAGGAATTTGAACTTTATAAGGTTAACCTAGAGATATGTTCCTTTTCTAAAAATCTCAATGTAAAGAGTTCGACCTTCTGCAGGTCTCAATTATATACCTATAGTTTAATTTGCAGTCAATTCTTCAAATTTTCCACCTAAGTATAAGTCTCAGCACCAGATGAAAACCATAAATATCAATGGGCATACTGCAAATCCTTTGTCTAGCCTTGGGTGGGAGTTGGGGTTTGAATTATTAGCTTTTGCTTTTTCTCTTTTAGAAAGTCACATATGGGATCCTTACTAGATAATTCCTAATAATAATAGTTCATGTATTCATAGAAGTTTGCATAAATTATCTCAGTTGAGCCCTGTGACATCCCTGTGAGTTAGTATTATTACTTCTATTTTTCAGCTGAGGAAAAGAAGGTTTGTAGTTTTCCCACATGATAAGTAGCCCATGTAGTTTAAACCTAGGTCCTCTGATTCCCAGTTTAGTGCTCTTTTCACTTCCACATATCCTTTACAAGAAAATACACACACACAATACACACACCCCTTTGCAACTTATTGTCACTTTTTCCATTCAGTCACTTTCTTGGGTCATACGTTCACTGTCATAGTTTATATGTTGGTGGTAACCCAATCCACTAATCTTTTCATCTTACCATATCCTTGAATTGTATTGAAATGCTCCAAGGATTGATAACTTTAACAAAATGAGTATTAACTGTCTTCATAGGCACTGACCTAAGTCTTTCTGTTCTTTATTCTACTGTCTTCCTAAACTGTTGTGGCCAAAAAAACTTTTCATCTACTTGTCAAATTTCCAGTAATGAGCCTCAGAAAATTCCTGAAACAAACCTGATCCATCACCATACTCAAAGTCAAAGCTGTGCAAATTCCACTTTTTCCAAACCACTGGACACAATTTATAGGAGGCAGTACTTCAATCAATAAATTTTTGACAGATCCATGATAAATGCCAAACCCAGTACTAGATACTTGAAAAATAGTTGAAAACCAAAAATTGGTTATCTTCTCAACTAATTTGTAGAAAGGTGTCAAGAGAATCCCATCATGGCAAATGACTATATGATAATTTTTCATTCCTATAATCAACAGGTTCTTATTTTTATAACATAGACTCCTTAAACAGTATGGATAAGCATATGGAGTTCTTCTAAGGAAAAAATGTTTATAAATGCATAAAATAAAATGTATGATTATAAAGATCACAAAAGATTTGTAAGGCTATAAAAAAAATCAATTATATTGAAATACATTTAACATTTTCCAAAGAGTTCATGGGTCCAAGGTTAAAGAGCCCTGTTCTAGGCTCCTTCCTTTACCTATCCCATGGACTATCAGGAGAATATGTATCTCAGGGTATCCCAGGAGGATGTATAAAAGACACATTAATTTTGCATAATGAAAAACTTAGGTTTGGAAGGGTGGAGATCAAGAGTACTAAACCAGGGAGTGGTGAATACATATATCCTATTTCCCAATATATCTCCTAGACCCTGTGGCCTCAGAGAATGGAATGCTTATCTCCCACCATTCTGGGTCAGGGCAGACAGATGGTTGCTATAGCCATAGAATGAAGGAAAATGTGTCTGTCTTCCAGGGAATGCTTATAAAATAATTGGTATGGGTATTCTAGGGTTACTGTGAACTTATAAACTGTTTATTTTTGCAGTACTAATCGCCAAAGCATGAGGAAGGGCTAATGCACTTGGGCTTGAGTGTTTATTCCTTCTAGGAGGCTAAACCCAGAGGGCAGATCTGTATGGTCATTGTCTCCTCTGAAATAACTTGCATTCCCTAGTATATCCTCAGTGACACAAGGCCACACTGTTTCACCCCATTCTCTCTTAGCAATTCATTGAATGCATGCAGAGAAAGCAATGCTAGCACAGCATATTTGGAGAGAACCTAAAGAAATATTTATAAGAGGTTCTCCAGAAAAACTTTCATGATATTGTTTGGAGGCATGTGGGAAGGGGAAATAATAAATTTTATATTATTGCAAGTTATTGTCATATGAAGACTTAGTAAGATAAGCATTATTTTTTCTTTCAAGGACTATCAAAACTAAATTAATTCAATGGATTTTTTTCATGTGATGGAAACAATAACTATTCATTTTTTTCTTTTCATTCATTCTTTGTCTACTAAGGATGGAACAAATGAAGTGATATTTGGCAAAATTCTATAACATTATTAAAAGTCTGGTTAGTGAGCATTTCGATGGGGAAATGGTGATCTCTTATGAGGTAGAATGTGTTCATTAAGAACAAATTATGGTAGACTAAAATAATTTCTCTCTTTGGACAGGCTTATTAGACTAATAGAAAGGAATAGACTATAGAAAACCATAGAGTGAGAATTTGAAGGGATATTGAAAGAGAAATCTAGTCTAATCTCCTCCTCCTCAATTGGTGAGGAGATGGATTGAGGCCCAGAGAATTAAAATAGCTTGCCAAAATTCAAATAGGTATAAAATGGCAAAGCTGAAATTTAAATTCAGGTCCTCTAATTTTAAATATATTATTTTCCTAATTCTTCTATGAGAAAATATCAGATAATATTCTTGTAGACAAGATAGGGAGATTTGAACTAGATGTGAGCATTTAGGTATATTCAAAGCAAGTTAAAAAATCAGAATTATGGTTTCTTCCTTCCTTTCTTCCTTTTTCTTCCTTCTTTCCTCCCTTTTCTTTCTTTATTCCTTTCCTTCTTTCTTTCTTCCTTGGTTTCCTATGGCTTCTCTCTGCCTAAAACACCATTTAGTTTCCCTCTGCCTAAAACACCTTTCAGAATCTCAACAGAAAGAAAGGAAGGAAAGAAGGAAAGAAGAAAGCAAGGAAGGAAGGAAGGAAGGAAGGAAGGAAGGAAGAAAGGTCAAAGTGAAACTTTTTTTTTTCAGTTTAAGACCACTTAACAGGTAGGCATGAGAGATATGTAATACTGGGATGGGAGCTAGCCCTAAAGAACAGTAGAAACATCAGAAAATAATCTTGTAGGAGTTGATAATAGCACTAGCAGCAGCAGCAGCAACAGTAGATTCAGGAGCTTTCAGCCCAGAGATAGTAAAAAAAATCAAAAAGAGATTACAGGAGATCCTTTGATGGCCCTGGATGAAGGTAGAGCTGATTGGCAATTCTCTTGCCCATAAGCAATTTTGGGTCCCAGAGCCATAGCCTCAAATAAAAATGATGATTAAAACAAAGCCTAACAAGAATTGCTGGAACAATTAAAGAAAGAGAAAAGAGGGGTGGAAAAATTGGAAAAAAAAATTGTGACTTATACAAGAAAAATTATGAAAAGAGAATTAATGGCTTGAAAAAAGAGGCAGAAAAAAATTCCTGAAGAAATCAAAACCTCCAAAAACAGATTTGGTCTAATGGTAAAAGAGGCACAAAATTTCAATAAAAATAACTAAATTGGACAAATAGAAAAAGAAGCACAAAATTCAGTGAAGAAAATAATACCTTAAAACTAGAATTGGGCATGTGCAAGTTAATGAAATCATGGAACATTATTTTAAACAATAAAATAATATCAAAAGAATAAAAAACATAGAAGAAAATGTGAAATATGTCATCAGGAAAACAACATACCTGGAAAATAGATTGAGGATGGATAGATAATTTGAGAATCATTTGGACTATCTAAAAGTCAAAATAAAAAATAAAATAAAAGGCTTAGATACCATATTTCAAGAAATTATGAAGGAAAGCAGATTCTGAGAGTAAAATAAAAATTGAAAGAATTTATTAGTCACACCCCAAAAGAAATCCCAAAACGAAAGCTCCTATCATTGTTATATCCAAATTTCAGACCTCTCAAGTCAAGGAGACGATATTGTAAGTATTTAGCAAGAAATAATTTAAATATCATGGAGTCACATTCAGGATCATACAAGATTAGTAGCTTCCATGTTAAAAGATCAAAGGGCTTGGAATATAATATGCCAGAAGGCAAAGGAGTTAAGATTATAAGTAATCTTATCAGAAAAACTGAGTATAATACTTCAGGATTAAAATTGAAAATTTAATGAAATAGATAATTTTTAAGCATTCCAGTTGAAAAGACCAGAGCTAAAAAGAAAATTTGACTTTCAAACAGAGGATTAAACAGAAGCATAAAAAGATAAGAAAGAGTGATCATCAGAGGCTCAAAAAATCAATTTGTTTACATTTCTGTATGGCAAGATGATATATGTAACTTCTATTACTAGAGCATAGACAGAAGACATAAGTATCAACTATGTTGGGATGATTTTCAAAAAATAACAATAAAAAAGGCAAAGAAAGAATAATATACTATAAGAAGGATAAAAGGATAAATGGGGAATTTTTCTTACAAAAAAAAAAAAAAGAGGCTTGCAAAGAAAAACTTTTATGGTGGAAAAGAAAAGGAGAGGGTAGAAGGCAGTGTTTGAACCTCATTCAAATCAAAGAAGATATAGAAATCTATCTTACCCAATAGAGAAATAAGAGGGGAAGGAGATAATAAAAGGAAGAAGACAATAATCAGAAACAAAAGTGGATTTCGAGGAGTAGGATTTAAAAGAGAGAGAGAAAAGGATAAATAGAACAAAATAGGATGGAGGGAAATATACAATTAGTAATCATAATTGTGACTGTGAATAGGATGAGCTCAACCATAAAATGTAAGTAGATAGAAGAATGGATTTGAAATTTGATATGTTATGTACAAGAGATACATTTGAAATAGACAGAGTTAAAGGACAGAGGCTAAATTTATTATGTTTCAGATAAAGCAAAAAGGTAGGGGTAGCAATAAGGATCTCAGACAAAGCAAAACCATAAATAATCCTAATTTTAAAATATAAGCAGGGAAACTATATTTTGCTTAAAGGTACCATAGCTAATGGAGTAATATTAACTTTTTTTATAAATTTCTCTGATAAAGGCTTCATTTTTCAAATATATAGGGAATTGAGTCAAATTAATAGAAATTAGAGCTATTCCCCAAATGATTAATAGTCAAAGGATATAGTTTTCAAACAAAGTCAAAGCTATTTAGAGCCATAAAAATGCTCTAAATCACTATTGATTAGAGAAAGGCAAATTAAAATAACACTGATGTACAACCTCATACGTATCAGAAATGGCAAATGTGGAACAGGATGAGAAAAAATAGATATACTAATGAACCATTGAGGTTCATTCCAGGGAACAATTTGGAATTATACCCAAAGAACTATAAAAAGTGTTCATACCCTTTGACACAATATTATTATTACTAGGTCTCTATCCCAAAGAAAAAAGAAAAGAATTTATATGTACAAAAATATTTAGCCCTTTTTATGGTGAAGAGAATTGAAAATAAAGGGGATGCTCATAAATGAGAGAATGGCTAAACAAATTGTCATATGATTGTGATAAAGTACTATTGTAGTATAAGAAATCTTGAGGGTGGTGATTACAGAAAAAAAATATGATAAGGTTTAATGATGATTAATTGTAAAAGACTTGGCTACACTGATTAATAAATGATCTAAGACAATTCAAAATGACTTGTGATAAAAGGGTGATCATCTCCAGAGAGAGAATTGATGAATTCTGAATAAATATTTATGTGTAATTTTTCTTTTTTTGCTTTTCTTTGAGACATTGCTAAAATGAAATTATGGTTTACATTATTTCACATGTATAATTAATTGATATGATTTTGCTTACCTTTTCACTAAGTGGGGAAGTAGCAGAAGGAAGGGAGGGAATTTGAAATTCAAAATTTTAAAAGCAAAGAATTTCAAAAATATATAAATAATGCATTTTAAATTAAAACAGGACAGATGTGCCACAAACAGATCTAGATAAGAAAAGATAGATTTGTTTGAATGGCTCAAGGAGGCATTCAAATAACCATAGGAAAAAATATATTTCATTGTAACTAAGGCAGTGGAACTCAGGTCTCAAAAGTCTCAATGCATTTAAAGAAATGTAAATTTAAAAATTCTTAGCTACCACTTCATACCTATCAGACTAACTGAAAAGGAAAATGAAGAATGTTAGAAAGGATATGAGAAAATTGGAATACTAATGCATTATTGGTGGAGTTATGACCTCAACCAATCATTATGGAGAGCAATTTGGAACTACGTCCAAAGGGCCATAAAAAAAATCCAGTAATATCACTACTAGGTTTGTATCCCAAAAAGGTCAAAATAAAAATGGAGAAAGGGCCCACCTATATAAAAAATGTTTATAACAGCTCTTTTAGTAGTGGAAAAGAATGGGGAATTGAGGAAATGCCCCTAAGCTGAGGAATGACTGAACAGGTTGTAGTATAATGAATGTAATATTGTGCTATGAGAAATGATGAACAGGATTTCAGAAAAAATTTGAAAAGATTTACATGAGCATCATGCTGAATGAAGTAAGCAGAATCAGGAAGACAATAATGCACTATTGCATTAATAATGTACAATAATGTACAATTAGTACATAATCAACTATGATAGATTTAACTCTTCTCAGCAATCCAATAATCCAAGAAAATTCCAAAAGACATCTTGGAAAATGCTATCCACATCTAGAGAAAGACGTAGGGAGTCTGACTGCAGATCAAAGCATAATATTTTTTTTTTGCTTTTGGTTTTTCCCTTTTGTACTGATTCTGTTTTCATAACATGACGAAAGTGGAAATAAGTTTAATATGATTGTACATATATTACATATATTAAATTGCTTGGTGTCTTGGGGAAAAGAAAATATGGAAGAAGGGAAAAAAAGTTGCAATTCAAAATCTTATTAAAAATTAATGCTGAAAATTATTTTTATATGCAATTGGAAAATAAAATAAAGTGATATTGGGGATAGGGGAATAAAAAGTCTCGGTACAACTTGGCATGTTGGCTTGAAAGACATGGGACCATGTCTCTCCAAAGTCATGTTCATCAAAAACTAATGTCATAGGGGAAAAGTCATGAACAATGCAAACACTGGAGGAGAGCTAAATTAGTGGCAAACAGAACCATGCATGACTCAAAGTATTGATCAAAAAACCACAAAAGAAGCAAAAAAGGTAGCCAAAACCAGCTGATGAAATTATTGTTGTTGTTATGCAGTCATTTTTTGATTCTTCATGACCTCTTTGGGATTTTCTTGAAGAAGTTTATCATTTGCTTCTGCGGCTCATTTTACAGATGAGAAAACTGAGGCAAGTAAGATTAAGTAACTTACCCAGAGTCACACAACTAATAAGTATCTGAGGTCAGATCTGAACATATGAATAATTTTTCTGACTCCAGAACTAGCACTCTATTTACCTTGCCACTTAGTTGGCCAAAAAAAGAACAATTAGTAAAAGAATAATGTAGTGTAAGCAAAGTGTTTTATGGAGGAACACAATCATGTTTGGATGAACCAGTATATTCTTTATCTTTTATTTTTTTAATTAACAGAAATGCTCTTATTCCTGCTCTTCAGCTCAGTGAATGACACAGAAAAAGAGGGGAAAAGAAAGAGAGACAGAAAGGGACAGAGAGAGAGAGAGAGAGAGAGAGAGAGAGAGAGAATAAAGAGAGATGGGGGAGAGGGAAGGAGAGAGGGGGGAGGGAGAAAAAAGGAGGGAAAGAGAAAGGGGGAAAGAAAGATAGAGAAGGAGAAGGAGAGAGAAAGGGAGAGGGAGCAGGAGAAAGAGGGAGGGGAACAAATTCTTTGTAATAAATATACATGGAAAAAGCAAATTCCCTTGTTGACTATGGTAATGTCTGCACCCTAAATCCATCAACTCTCTGTCATGGATCGGATAGTTCATTTCATCATATGTTCTCTGGAATAATGGATCATCATTGCATTGATCATAATTCTTATAGGTTTCTAAGTCATTCAGGAATAAAAATTTTGCAGGTCTCTTTAGAAAAAGTTTCCAATTTGGGGGAAGGAATCAATAATGGAAGGATTTTTTGAGTAAACATAACATAAGAGAAACTGAGAAATGCCAAATATTAAAATTCCCAGATTCCCCCTAGTTAGAACAACTAATCAAGAAGAGATAGCTTTCCAAAGCATATCCAGGTCCATCTTTGTATTATAAGGAATTGAGAGAGACAGAGACAGAGATAGACATAGAGAGAAACAAAGAAATATCCATACACATATATGTATGGATATATGTGTGTGTGTTTGTATCTGAGTGTATATATGTGTGTGTGTGTATGAGGATAAATTTAAAGTTCTAAAATTCATATTTTTAAAGAACCATGAAAAGACAAAATGAAAGACTTAATTATAGACTACTGACTGTAAAAAAAAAAAAAGATCTAAGTGTTGATTTCAAGTATATGAATCAATAGTGTAAAATGGTCACCATAAAAAAATGGCTGTAGGCTGTATTAATAGAATGCATAATCAATGTCCAGAATGACCAATATAATAATGTCACTCGACTTTTCTCTGGTCAAACCACAAATTTAGTAATTGTGACCCTACATTTTAAGAATGATTAAAAAAAAAGCTGGGGTGAATCCATGAAGTATGATTCAGGATGGAGACTAAGAACCAAACCTTATGACACTCAATTGATAGAAGGCTTAGAGGCTGTCTTAGAAAACTTAAATAGTATTTGAAAATGTATTTGAAAAACTGCCACCTGGAAGAGAGATTACATTTGTTTTTCTTGGCACTAAACACAGTGAGTAGAAGTTTCAGAGAATTTTGCTGGATATAAAGAAAAACTTCCTTACAATTAAAATTGCCATAAAATGGAATTAACTGACTCTGGGAGTAGAGTGTTATCAATCCCTGGGGGTCTTCCTTTCGAAGTAATTGACCACTTTTCAGGAATGTTTTATGGAAGATTCTTTTTCCAAGAATAGCTTGGACCTCTAAGGTCCTTTCCAATTCTGAGACTATGATTCCATATATATTATAAAGTTATAGAACTGAATTTCCACCTCTTTTATCATTATGTTTATAGAGGAACCATCAAGATGTCACCTGAGTCAAGTAACTTAAATACTCTGGGGCTACTTTTTTTATACTTTGTTGTTGTTGTTCAATCATTTTTCATTCTTTTTTTATTCTTGTGACCCCATTTAGGGTCATTTTCTTGGCAAAGATACTGGAGTTGTTTGTTATTTTCTCCTCTAGCTCATTTTCCAGATAAGGATATGGAGGCAAACAAGAGGTGACTTGCCCAGAGTCATGGCTAAGTTTCTGAAGACAGATTTGAACTTGAGAAGATGAATCTTCCTGACTCCAGATCTGGCATTCTATCCACTGTGCTTCCTCTCTGGCACTTTTTTATATACAATAAGGGTAATAAGCCTAGCCCAGCCTAATTCACAAGATTGTTGACACACATGCATGAAAAGCTTTGCAAATCATAAAATATGATATAAATGTCAGATGCTATTGTTGATTTTAATGATACTTTATATACATCATAAACAATAATAAGCACTATTACAGCCTCTACTTTCTCCAGGCAATTTATTTTCCCAATACTATTTTCATAGCAAATTATGACTGTGTTTTGATAGTTGAAATGGTACTTGAATGCTTTCTTGAAGTACTTCTCCTATCCATCCTATTCTTACTTATCTCATATCTCACTTCTAGAATAATGTAGAGTTATATAGAACTGTTCCACTGTTACTCTAATTGATTTTAAGTAATTGTGATATAATGGCAACACAAGGGGTAAATCAAAAGAAACCTTTCCCCATAGAGTTCTTCTTATTACTCCTCATGAATAACTTTCCATTACCATGACTTGAGACATTGAGGACAGTAAATACTCTTCCAAAGCCCTTCACTTTACCATTTCTTTCCCCTCTCACTTTCTTTTTCAGTACTCACCGTCTTCACCATGTCTCTTTCAACAACAACAACAAAAAGTTGTTCAAATGTGATCAATTTCACTATAATGGGACTGAATCTCAAAAAAATATATCATATTGCTCTCAATGTGTCTTTTCCCCTCTCTTCCCATACAACATAGGATACATTCATAAAATGAGATTTCTTTGAAAGAAAAGATATATACTAGCAAATAATTTAATATTGTTGTTTTAAACACATATATGTGCATATATTTAGATTTGTGTGTACCTATATATATTTCTATACATATATGTATATATATGTGTGTGTGTGTAAATATATATACACATATATATGCAAGAAAAAAAAGAAGGAAAATTTATCAACATATTGAAGAACATTGTGGAGGATGCTGAGACAGTTAGACCAGATAAATTATAACTATGAAGAAAATGATAAGAGTCCACAGCAAATAAAGAATCAATTTTCTATGTACAATCTCTTTAAATGACACTTGTAGCCTCAAGCTAAAAAAAAAAGAAAAGAAAAAATGGATTTTTGGCTTTGAAGTTGACTTCCTAGATAACACCAGTAAATCTTAATTTGGCTCTACTTCTTAGTAAAGTACTTTCCTGGTCTCCCAAAATCATAGTTTTCATCACTGCTTTGCTCCCCCAAAAAATCACTTTGTATTTACTCTGTATGTTTTATATAAACTTACCTATTTATATGTTGTTTTCATCCAATAGAATCTATGTTGATGACAGATGTTTTCATTTTTTAATTTGTATCTTGAATGTGTAGCTCTGTGCTGATACATAGTAGATGCTCAACAAATGTTTTTTGAATGAAATGGATTAAATAGAATGCAATTATCAAGGTATTTCCTTCTCTCAATGCTCTGTTGTGGTAGGTAAAATATGTACTATTATTCCCATTTTACTGAAGACAAAACTGATACAAAAGACTTACACCAGAGATGGAGCCAAGATGGTAGAGTAAATGCAGGAACCCACCCAACCTCACCCCCAAACCACTCCAAATTCCTTTAAATAATGACTTTAAATAAATCATAGAACATTATAACACTCAAAAAGATGAAGTAGAACATGTTCCAACTACAAAGAACTTAGAAGGTCAGCAGGAAAGGTCTGTGACACAAGGGTGGAAGTCCAGTGTGCAGTCCCAATGCTGGCCTTGCCAGGGCATTCCTGGATCCAGATCTGGCCCCAATCAGACCTCTGAATCAGCAACAGTTCTGGTGGCTTCCAGACCTCTCAGCTTAGAGACACCAAAGAGGATGTGGAAGATCAGCAGAAAAGATCTGTGGAACTTGGGTGAGAGCCCAATGCATAATCTCTGTGCAGGCTATGCCAGCACACAAATCCAGACCCAGCCCAGCTCCAGCCTCAGCCTGAACTCTAGCATCAACAAAGCAGGACTTCTGAATCAGCAGTAATGCTAGAGGCCTCTGGACCTCTCATCCCAAGAAACACAAAGGAGGACTCAAAATGTGAATGAAGATGGTCTGTGGCAATAAAGTGGGAATCTGGTGTGTAATCCCACTGCAGGCCATGCCAGTGGGTCCTAGCATCAGCAAAGCAGACTTCTGTTCATCTAGCACACTAGATCTTACAGCTACAATGGGGTGGGGACACTCCTAATAGCTTCAGGACACAAAAGAGTGCTAGTGGTCAGATTCCTAGAAAGACAGCTAAAAACAGCTGCACAAAACTCCAGTGCACCCTTCACCATGAAACAGAGCTTTATTTTAACAAAGAGTTAAAAACAGAGTAATTAGCTAGGAAAATGAACAGAAAATTTTTATCTGACCATTGAAAGTTATTATGGTAACAAGGAAGATCAAAATACACATTCAGAAAATGACAAAGCTTCTACTCAAAAATCTCCAAGAAAAGTAAAAATTTGTTCAGACCATGGAAGAGCTCCAAAGAGATTTTTGAAATCAAGTAAATGAGATAGAGGAAAAATTAGGAAAAGAATTGAGAGTGATGCAAAAGGAAATAGAAAAAGCTAATGAAGAGAAGAATGTCTTAAAAAGCAAAATTGGTCAGTTGGTCAAGAAGATACAAAAGTTCACTGAAGAAAATAATTCCTTAAAAATAGAATTGAGCAAATAGAAGCTAATGACTTTATAAGAAAACAGAATACAAAAAAGCAAAACCAAAAAAATGAAAAAATGTGAAATATCTCATTGGAAAAATAATTGACCTGGAAAATAGATCTAGGAGAAATAATTTTAAAATTATTGGTCTACCTGAAAGTCATGATCAAAAAAGGAGCCTTAAATGTTAAGGTTACTTCTGGAGTAAAACAAATAGAACTGGGAAATCAACAACATAAATAATGATAACAATATAAACAGAAAGGAAAGAAGGAAGGAAGGAAGGAAGGAAGGAAGGAAGGAAGGAAGGAAGGAAGGAAGGAAGGAAGGAAGGAAGGAAGGAAGGAAGGAAGGAAGGAAGGAAGGAAGGAAGGAAGGAAGGAAGAAATTGTGTATAATGATAATGAAATGATAATGATGGAAAGGAATATAAATCTGATTTTTTAAATTAAATGTCTAAAGCTGGGATAGGGTAGTAATTCCCCCAAACTTCTATGGAGATAATTCTTATTGAAAGAATCCACATTAATAAGTTAACTGGATGAATGATATCTCATGGATTTTTAAGCTAAATGAAGTGGAATAAAAATCTGAAGTCCCTGGTATACAATCAGACAGTGTCATCACATAGTTCCACCCACACATATAAAACACCTTCTTACTGGCTTGCTTCATGTGCGTCCCAGTGTTGGTCCCATAGTAACCTATTCTCATAGACTACAATTATAGAACAAAGTTAGAAGCAAGTGGGTAAAGAGCATGCACTAAAAAATAGAGCAAAAATAAATTGTTTTCCCAAAAATAAATTGATCAAAACTCTTGGATAAATCATTGGCTTCTGGACTTGAGCATTAGTCTAAATAGTGTAGCAGGTGACAATTGAGAGAGCAATGAAGCTCTCATGCTTCTTCAAGAACTTCCTTGGTCAGTTACCATAATTTTTGGTTATTTTTATCCCTAAGGCAATACTTTTAAAATGTTTAGTGGTACTTCCTCTTTCCTAAGATTCTGTCTCACTTTTTCATACAATTGGGAAGCAGAACTGAAAGAAACCTAGAATGTACAAATTCTTTATAAAGATCTCTTGTCAACACTATCCTACCCAACCGCAATGAGACCTCCAATGTGAAACCCCTAATAAAAAATTAAATTAAAATATGCCCAACAGTTTTCATTTAAAAAATCAAAAATATCACTGGTCACATAAAAATACTCCAAATCACTATTGATTAGAAAAATGCAAATTAAAACAACTTTGAACTACTTTCTCATGCCTATCAGATTGGCTAACATGACAGGAAAGGAAAATGATAAGTGTTAGAATGGATATGGTGAGGAAAGGGATAGCAAAGCACTGTTTGTGCAATTGGGAAGTGGTTCAA
The DNA here is from genome assembly GCF_048593235.1 of Sminthopsis crassicaudata. NCBI lineage: Eukaryota > Metazoa > Chordata > Mammalia > Dasyuromorphia > Dasyuridae > Sminthopsis > Sminthopsis crassicaudata. Next base: position 498,140,752 of record NC_133619.1, on the reverse strand, counting down.
CTATTATGAAGAACAATTTAGAACTATGGCCAAAAAGCTATAAAACTGTGCATATCTTTTGGCTCAGAAAAATCACTACTAAATCTGTATTCCAAATATATCTCCCCAAAAAAGAAGGGAAAGAGTCTATATTACAAAAATAATTATGCAAGTTAGTGTTTGCTTTTCTTTTTTGTGGTGGCAAAAAATTGGAAATTGATAAAAATAGCTGAACAAATTTTAATGTATGATTGTGATGGAATAATATTGTGCTATTAAAAAATGATGAGCAGGAAGATTTCCTGGAAACCTGGGAAGATTTATTTAAACTAGAGGAGGTGGAGTCAGGATAGTGGAGTAAAGAAGGAATTCACCTAAGGAAGGTCTTCCAAATTCCTCTCCAAAGAAGTTTAAAATAATGCCTTAAAATGAATTCTGGATTAATAGAGTAAGATAAAACAATTTTCCAGCCTCAAACAATTTAGAATGTTGACATGAAAAGTCTGTCTCAGTGTGAGCAGCCCAGGCAAACCAACAGTAAACCCTGCCCCAGAAAGATAGTTCAAGGCAACTGAATCAGCAGCAGTGACTTCCAGAGCTTTCATCCCTGGTTAAAGGTCCAGACAAGTGGTCAGAAAGAAATTACAGGAAATAGTTTGCTGGCATTGAATGCAGGACGCTATTGCATTACATGAACATGATGTAGGTCAGAGACACAGCTCACAGTTTCAGGATGAGGAGGAGCATTAGTACACCAGGTTGTAAAGCCATAGCAAAAGGGGATTCTCATCACAATTCAGGGATAGAAAAGAGTGTTTGTGGTCACTCAGAGATCAGAGCATAGGCTGGGAGAGAACTGACCACACTTCTCCTTAAATCAGCACCATAGAAGACATCCCTAAGAGATCACTACAATTAGCACTGAAAACAGTAAATGAAACTCCTGGAATAGAGTCCAACTTTAACATAAAGTTAAAAGTCAAGAAATATGCTAGTAATGACCAAAGACAAACAGCCAATAGAAACTCACTGTTATAACAGGGAAGATGAGAACACAAATTCAAAACAGGACAACAATATCAAAATAGCTACATGCAAAGGATCAAAGAAAAATGTGAATTGGTATCAGGGTCAAAAGAACTCTAGGAAAATTTTACAATGGCTTTTAAAAATCAAAGAAGGGAGGTAGAAGAAAAATTGAGGGGAAAAATGAGTGAAGACCTAAAATAATCTATTTATTTACTGCTATACTAATCAGACTCCCAAAAAACTATTTTAATGACCTAGGAAAAATAACAATAACATTAATCTGGAAAAACAAAAGGTCAAGACTTTCAAGGGAACTAATGAAAAAAAAAATCAAATGAAGGTAGCCTAGCTGTACCAGATCTAAAATTATATTATAAAGCAGAGGTCACCAAAACCATTTGGTATTGGCTAAGAAATAGACTAGTTGATCAGTGGAATAGGTTAAGTTCAAAGGACAAAATAGTCAATAACTATAGAAATCTACTGTTTGACAAACCCAAATACCCCAGCTTTTGGGATAAGAACTCACTGTTTGACAAAAACTGCTGGGAAAATTGGAAATTAGTATGGCAGAAACTAGGCATTGGCCCACACTTGACATCATACACCAAGATAAGGTCAAAATGGTTTCATGATCTAGGCATAATGAATGAGAATAAAAATAAATTAGAACATAGGATAGTTTATTTCTCAGAACTATGGAAGACGAAGGAATTTGTCACCAAAGAAGAAATAGAGATCATTATTGATCACAAAATAGAAAACTATGATTATATCAAATTGAAAAGTTTTTGTACAAACAAATTAATGCAGAGAAGATTAGAAGGGAAGCAATAAACTGGGAAAACATTTTTACAATCAAAGGTTCTGATAAAGGCCTCATTTCCAAAATATATAGAGAATTGACATTAATTTATAAGAAATCAAACCATTCTCCAGTTGGTAAATGGTCAAAGGATATGAACAGACAATTTTCTGATGAAGAAATAGAAACTATTTCTAGCCATATGAAAAGATACTCCAAATCATTATTAATCAGAAAAATGCAAATTAAGACAACTCTGAAATACCACTACATATCTGTCAGATTGGCTAGGATGAGAGGAAAAGATAATGCTGAATGTTGGAGGGGATGTGGAAAAACTGGAACACTGATACATTGTTGGTGGAATTGTGAATGAATCCAAACATCCTGGAGAGCAATTTGGAACTATGCTCAAAAAGTTACCAAATTGTACATACCCTTTGATCCAGCAGATCTCAAAGAGATCTTAAAGAAGGGGAAGGGACCTGCACATGGAAAAATGTTTGTGGCAGCCTTTTTTGTTTAAAAGTTTTGGCCAGACACAGGAAACTGAGTGGATGCCCATCAATTGGAGAATGGCTGAATAAGTTGTGGTATAGGAATGTTAAGGAATATTATTGTTCTGTAAGAAATAACCAGCAGGATGATTTCAAAAAGGCTTGGATAGACTTACATGAACTGATGCTGAGTGAAATTAGCAGGACCAGGAAAGAGGTCATTATATACTTCAACAATAATACTATATGATGATCAATTCTGATGGATATGACTCTTTTTTATTTTTTTTTTCATTTGTCTATGATGAAGCCATATGAATCCTTTTATTTTCCTTTTTATTTATAACATATATGCATGAGTAATTTTTCAGCATTGACAATTGCAAAACCTTTTGTTCCAATTTTTCCCTTCTTCCCCCCACCCTCACCCCCAGATGGCAGGTTGAACAATACATGTTAAATACGTTAAAGTATAAGTTAAATACAATATATGCATACATGTCCATACAATTATTTTGTTGTACAAAAAGAATCAGACTTTGAAATAGTGTACATATAACCTGTGAAGGAAATAAAAAATGCAGGTGGACAAAAATAGAGGGATTGGGAATTCTATGAGGTGGTTCATACTTATTTCCCAGAGTTATTTCTCTGGGTGTAGCTGGTTCAATTCATAACTGCTCTATTGGAACTAATTTGGTTCATCTCATTGTTGAAGAGGGCCAAGTCCATCAAAATTGATTATCATATAGTATTGTTGTTGAAGTATATAATGATCTCCTGGTCTTGCTCATTTCACTCAGCATCAGTTCATGTAAGTCTCTCCAGGCCTTTCTGAAATCGTCCTGCTGGCCATTTCTTACAGAACAATAATATTCCATAACATTCATATCTATAACTTGTTCAGCCCTTCTCCAAGTGAAGGGCATCCACTCAGTTTCCAGTTTCTGGCCACTACAAAAAGAGCTGCCACAAACATTCTTGCACATACATGCCCCTTTCCCTTCTATAAGATCTCTTTGGGATATAAGCCCAGTATTACTACTACTGCTTAATCAAAGGATATACACAATCTGATAACTTTTTGAGCATCATTACAAATCGCTCTCCAGAATGGCTGGATGTATTCACAATTCCACCAACAATGTATCAGTGTCCCATTTTCCCCAACTTTTCAATATGATATAATTAAAATTTTCTATTTGTGATCAATAATGATTAGTTTCTCTTTGATCATAAATTCCTTCCTCTTCCACAGGTCTGAGAGGTAAACTATCCTATGTTCTTCTAATTTATTTATAATCTCATTTTTTATACCTAGATCATGAAACCATTTTGACCTTATCTTGGTGTACAGTGTCAAATATGGGTCAATGCCTAGTTTCTGTCATACTAGTTTCCAATTTTCCCAGCAGTTTTTGTCAAACCGTGAATTCTTATCCCAAAAGCTACGGACTTCGGGTTCATGAAACACTAAATTATTAAAGTTATTTACTATTTTGTCCTTTGAACTTAACACATTCCACTGATCAACTAACCTATACCAAATGGTTTGATAACCGTTGCTTTATAATATAATTTTAGATCTGGTACAGCTAGGACACCTTCATTTGATTTTTTTTTTTCATTAGTTCCCTTGAAATTCTTGACCTTTTGTTTTTCCATATTAACTTTGTTGTTATTTTTCTAGGTCATTAAAACAGTTTTTTGGGAATCTGATTGGTATAGCACTAAATAAATAGACTACTTTAGGTAGTATTATCATCTTTATTATATTTGCTCACCCTATCCAAGAGCATTTAATATATTTCCAATTGGTTAGATCTGACTTTATTTGTGTGGAAAGTGTTTTGTAGTTTTGCTCATATAGTTCCTAATTTTCCCTTGGCAGATAGATTACCAAATATTTTATACTACCGATAGTTACTTTTAATGGAATTTCTCTTTGTAACCTAACTGTTGGATTTTCTTAGTGATATATAAGAATGCTGATGACTTATGTGGGTTTATTTTGTTTCCTGCAACTTTGCTAAAGGTGTGGATTATTTCTAATAGCTTTTTAGTAGAATCTCTATGGTTCTCTAAGTATACCATCCTATCATCAGCAAAGAGTGATAATTTGGTTTCCTCATTACCTATTCTAATTCCTTTCATCTCTTTCTCAACTCTTATTGCCAAAGCTAGCATTTTAATACAATATTAAATAGTAACGGTGATAATGGGCAATCTTGTTTCATTCCTGATCTTATTGGGAATGGTTCCAGTTTGTCCCCATTACATATGATGCTTACTGATGGTTTTAAATACATGCTACTATTTTAAGGAAAAGTCCATTTATTCCTATACTCTATAGTGTTTTTAATAGGAATGGGTTTTGGATTTTATCAATGCTTTTTCTGCATCTATTGAGATGACCATATGGTTTTGTCAATTTGGTTATTGATATGGTCAATTGTGCTAATAGTTTCCCTAATATTGAACCAACCAACCCTGCATTCCTGGTATAAATCCTACTTGATCATGGTGTATTATTCTGGGGATGGTTTTCTGTAGTCTTTTTGCTAATATCTTATTTAAGATTTTAATATCAATATTCATTAGGCAGATTGGTCTATAATTTTCTTTCTCTGTTTTCAATCTACCTGGTTTAGGTATCAGTACCATGTCTGTGTCATAAAAGGAATTTGTTAGGAGTCCTTCATTCCCTATTTTTTCAAATAGTTTATATAGCATTGGAGTTAATTGTTCTTTAAATGTTTGGTAGAATTCACATGTAAATCCATATGGTCCTGGGGATTTTTTCTTAGGGAGTTAATTAATAGCTTGTTCTATTTCTTTTTCAGAAATGGAACTATTTAAGCAATTTACTTCCTCCTCTGTTAATCTGGGAAGCCTATATTTTTGGAGGTAGTCATTCATTTCTCTTAGGTTATCAAATGTATTGGCATAAAGTTGGGCAAAGTAACTCCTTGTTATTGCTCTGATTTCCTTTTCATTGGTGGAAAGTTCTCCCTTTTCACTTTTAAAACTAACAATTTGATTTTCTTCTTTCCTTTTTCTAATCAGATTTACCAAAGATTTATCTATTATATGGGTTTTTTTTTCATAAAACCAACTCTTAGTTTTATTTATTAACTCAATAATTTTGTATTTTTTTTTACTTTCTATATTATTAATTTCTTCTTTTAATTTAGAATTTCAAGTTTAGTATTTGATTGGGGATTTTTAATTTGGTCTTTTTCTAGCTTTTAAAGTTTCAAGCCCAATTCATTGATCTTCTCTATTTTATTCAAGTATGCTTCTAAGGATATAAAATTTCCCCTTATTACCGCTTTAGCTGCATCCCACAAATGATGTTTGATCGTTGTCATTATCTTGGGTGAAATTATTAATTGTGTCAAAAATTTGCTGTTTCACCCAATCATTCTTTAAGATGAGATTATTTAGTTTCTAAGTACTTTTTGGTCTATTTACCCCTAACTTTTTTATTGAGTGTAGTTTTTATTGCATTGTGATCTGAAAAGAAAGCATTTACTATTTCTGCCTTTCTTCAATTTAATTTTGAGATTTTTATGTCCTAATATATGGTCAATTTTTGTATAGGTTCCATGAACTGCTGAGAAGAAAGTATACTTCTTTCTGTCACCATTCAGTTTTCTCCAAAGATCTATCATACCTAATTTTTCTAATATTCTATTTACCTCTTTAATTTCTTTCTTATTTGTTTTGTGGTTTGATTTATCTAATTCTGAGAGTACAAGGTTGAGATCTCCCACTATTATAATTTTGCTGTCTATTTCTTCTTGCAACTCTCTTAACTTCTCCTTTAGGAAGTTAGATACTGTACCAGTTGGTGCATATATGTTTAGTATTGATATTTTTATGTCTATGCCACCCTTTAGCAAGATATAGTTTCCTTCCTTATCTCTTTTAATTAGATCAGTTTTTATTTTTACTTGATCTGAAATAAAGATGGCTACTCCTGCTTTTCTTACTTCACTTGAAGCATAATAGATTCTGCTCCAGCTTTTTACCTTTACTCCCTGCTTTAAATGGGTTTCCTGTAAACAACATATTATAGGGTTCTGACTTTTGATCCAGTCTGCTATCTGCCTCTGCTTTATGGGAGAGTTTATCCCATTAACATTTATGGTTAAAATTACTAATTCTGTATTTCCTGCCATCTTATTATCCCCAGATTATGCTTTTCTTTTTCTTGCCCCCCCCTTACCCCCTTTCCCAGTATTAAACTTATGGCCACCACTTGCCTCACGCAGCTCTCCCTCTTTAGAATCCCTCTCATCCCCTTTGAATCCCTTCCCCTTTCTTGTACCTTTCCCTCATTACTCTTTTCCTTTTCCCTTTTCCTCTCTCACTTTTTAATGCGGTGAGAAAAGTTTCTCTGTAAACCATATATGTGAATTATTTTCTCTTTGAGCCAACTCAGATGAGAGAAAGATTCACACAATGCTCCTCCCCCTCTCTAAATTCCCTTAGATATGAAAAGTTTCTTTTGCTTCTTCATGGAATGTAATTTCCTTGTTTTTATCTCCCCTTTTCCCTTTTTCTGACACTATCCCCTTTCCATTTCTACTTCAATTTTTTATGTTACATCAGTAAAATCAAATTATATATGTACTCTTTATGTATATACATAACAGAAATACAGTTCTCAAGAGTTCTTTTTACCTTTTTCTGCATCTCTTGAGTCCTATAGTTGGACATCAAATTTTTTGTTTAGTTCTGATTTTTTTCCTTAGAAACAAATGGAATTCATTTGTTTCATTAAATGTCCATCTCCTTCCCTGAAAGAAAATGCTCAGCTTAGTTGGTAATTTATTCTTGGCTGCATTCCAAGTTCTTTTACCTTTCGGAATATCAGATTCCAGGCTCTTCAATCCTTTAATCTGGAAGCAGTCAGATCTTGAGTGATCTTTATTGTGGCTCCTTAGCAATTGTTTTTTTTTTTTTTTTTTCTGGCTGCTTGTAATATTTTTCCTTAGCCCGATAGTTCTGAAATTTAGCCACAGTATTCCTTGGAGTTTTTATTTTAGAGTCCTTTTTCAGAAGGTGTTCAATGAATTCTTTCAATGCCTATTTTACCTTCTGATTCTATTGCATCTGGTCAGTTCTCTTTGGTGATTTCCTGTAAAATAGTATGTAGGCTCTTTTTTTCATCATAGTTTTCAGGAAGTCCAATAATCCTCAGATTATCTCTTCTAGATCTATTTTCCAGGTCTACTGTTTTTCCACATAGATATTTAACATTTTTTTCTAATTTTTCTTTTTTTTTTTTTGGTTTTGCTTGACTGATTCTTGATGTCTCAATGAATCATTTATTTCTATTTCTTCAGTTTTGATTTTTAGTGAATCATTTTCTTCATTAGATTTTTTTACTTCTTTTTGTATATGTCAATTGAGTTTTTAAATGAGTTGTTTTGCTCTATGGGATTTTTTTTCCATTTCACTATGTTTTTTACTGAGTTATTTTCTTTTTCCAATTCACAAATCCTACTTTCTTGAGAGTTCTTTATCTTTTCCAATTCATAAATCCTACTTTCCTGGAGTTCTTTACCTTTTCCAATTCACAAATTATGTTTCTCTATGCTTCCTGGAAGTTCTTTACCTTTTCCAGTTCACATTTCAGAAAGTTGTTACTCTCTTGCATAGCTTCTCTTTCCTTTCCCCATTTTTTTTCTACCTCTCTTTTAAGATTTTTTTATAGTTTCTTCTAGGAGAACCTTATGTGTTGGGGACCAGGTTACATTCCTCTTTGGATTTTTGTCTGGAGACTATCTGTTATTAGTCTCATTGGGGTTGAAAACCTGCTCTTATTCGTTGTCCTTTTGGCTTTTTTACTCATTCTTTTAAAGCTTTTAGAGTCTGACTTCAGGGCAAGGAGGTTAACAGCTTCCTCTGCAGATCAGGGATAGCTATATGGACAGTACCTGTCCTGCAAATGGGCTGCAAAGAGTGACTAAGCTGTGGGAATGCTCTGGGGAAAACTCCACACCAGGAGTTACTCTGACTCAGGCTTGGGTCCCATAGGCTGAGCTATGAAGTTTCCTGTGAGGAGCCCCACTGTGAGGATTAGCAACTGCCTTGGGGCTAGAGGCTGAGCATCAAAAGTGTCACTGCCCCCCCTTCCCCCGCAAAAGCCCATTTTGGCTATTAGCAATTGCCCTCTCTTCATGGCACTGGAAGTATCTCTGCCCTGGGGAGCACAATGGAGCTGCACAAATTCTACTGCCCCAGGCTGAGCCCCCCACTCTGTAGATTAGAGGCTGCCCCCTGCCTTGCCCTCCTGCCCTGTGGATTTGTGACTGCCCCCATGAAAGCCCCTGCTGAAGAATGCCACTGCACAGGTGTGTTGTAATCTGTGCTGCGTCACTCACTTCTGGTTTTGGGTGGGTATAGCCAGATCCTGTTGGGTTTTGGCATTTTTTAGAGTACCCTTTACCTTTGGCTTTAATATCTCTGCTGGTCTACTGCTTTGCAACCAAAGCAGAATAGCCAATCTGTGATAGAGTTCACCCTGTATTTTTTCCAACCAAGGATACTGCCCCCACCCTAGTCCACTCTGTTTACTAGCCTCTCCTATTTCCTTGCTTGTGCTGGTCTGCTCCCACTGCTCAGGACAAACCTTTTCTGGTGATTTTCCAGATTATCTTTGGCTGGGAAATTGTGGCACTTCCAATCTTCATGAATTTTATCTGTCAAGCGCTATTTTTGAGGCTGATTTTAATAATTAATAATGAAGGTTTGAGAGGAGCGAATTTAGCTGCCATCTAGGGGAGAGGGGGGAGGGAGGGAAAAATTGTAACAGAAGGTTTTGCAAGCATCAATGCTAAAAAAAAATTACCCATGCATATATCTTGTAAATAAAAAAGCTATAATAATAATAAAAAATAAGTGATGCATGAGAATCATGAAAAAGAGTCAACAACTTAGAAAAAAACCCCATAAATAAATAGAAAAAAAGCTACAAAAAATTAATGAAGAAAACAATCATTAAAAATAAAACTTGGTAAAATGGAAAAGGAGATACAAAAATTTACTGAAGATAACAATTCTCTAAAAATTAAAGTTTGTCAGGTGGAAGCTAATGACTTTATGAGAGAATGAAGAAACAATAAAACAAAGTCAAAAGAAAGAAAAAAAAAGGAAGAAAGTGTGAAATGTGCCATGGGCAGGGGGGATTGATCTGGAAAATAGATCAAGAAGAAATCATTTAAGAATTATTAAATTATCTGAAAGCCATGATTTAAAAAATAAACAGCCTGGACATCATATTTTAAGAAATTATCAAAGAAAACACTACTGATAACTTAGAAACAGAGGGCAAAAACAGAAATTGAAAATAAAAAGAAAGAAAAAAACATTGATCACTTCCTGAAAGAGATCCCAACATGGAACATTCAGGAATAGTATAGCCCAATTCCAAAACTCTTAAGTTAAGGAGAAAATACTGCAAGTGATCAAAAAGAAATAAATATCACAATGCCACAGTCAGGATTACACAGAATTTGCCAGTTATTATAGTAAAGGATCAGAAAACTAGGAATATAATATTCTGGAAGGCAAAGGAACTATGATTACAACAAAAACTCATATAGCCATAATCTTTCAAAAGAAAAAAAAAATAGTTGCAATTTAACAAAATAGAGGACTCCTGAGCATTTCTAATAAAAAGGCCAGAGTGAACAGAAAATCTGATTTCAAATTCAAAATTCAAGAGAAGCATAAAAAGGTAAACAGGACCAAGAAAACATAAGGGATTCAATGAGTCTAGGTTGTTTACAATTCTATAAGGGAAAACAATACTTTTAATTCTTAAGAATTTTATCACCAGTAAGCCAGTTAGGAGTAAACATGTGCAGAGGGCATGGATGCGGTGATATCCAAAAATAAAATAAAAATAAAGTGTGAGAAAAAGGGACACTGTGGGAGAGAGGAGAAGGAAGAGCTAGAAGGGATGACTTGTTTCACATAAAAGAGATATGAATGAGCTATTATATTATAGTGAAGATTTGTGGGGGAGGCAATACTTAAACCTTACTCATAGTTGATTCAAAGAGAGAATGATGTATATACTCAGAGAGGTATTGAAATCTATCTTAATCTATAGTGGAGTAAGAAAGGGGATTAGAGAGAGGGAGATAGAAAGCAGGGTAAATCTGGGGAAGTGGTAATCAGAAACAAAATGCTTATGAAGAAGGACAAAAAGAGGGAGAAGGGAAGAAATGAAGAGCAAAAGGGGGAGAGAGAGAGAGAGAGAGAGAGAGAGAGAGAGAGAGAGAGAGAGAGAGAGAGAGAGAAGAGAGAGAGAGAGAGAGAGAGAGAGAGAGAGAGAGAGAGAGAAAGAGAGAGAGAGAGAGAGAGAGAGAGAGAGAGAGAGAGAGAGAGAGAGATGAACAGAGATAGGGACAGACAAACAGGGACAAAGATAGATGGACAGAAAGAGAGAGACTGGGTGGGGGGATAAAATAGAGGGAAATAGAAAAACAATAACTGTGAATATAAAAGGAATAAATTCATTTATAAAACAGAAGTGGGTAGTAGAAAGGATTAAAAATCAGAACTCTATGACATAATGGTTACAAGAAACACATCTCAAAGAGTGAGACATACACAAAGTAAAAGTAAGGGGCTAGAACAGAATCTATTGTTTCAATTGAAGTAAAAATAAAAAAGTAAGGATGCCAGTAATTATCCTAGATAAAGTAAAAACAAAGAGATCTAATTAAAAGAGATATAGAAAAAAAAAAAAAAAAACTACATCTTGATTAAAGGTGCCATATATGATAAATACTAATACTAATACCAACATCAAACATGTACTGCAAAAGCTATATCATTCCAATTTTTTAAAATGCTAAATGAGTTATAGGAGAAAAGACAGCAAAGTTATACTAGTGGGGGACCTCAACTTTTCTCTCTCAGAACTAGATAAATTAAAATGTGTATATACAAGAAAGAAATTAAGGAGATGAAAAGAACTTTAGAAAAGTTATATATGATGTTTCTGGAGAAAATTGTATGGGAATAGTAAGAAATTACCTTTTCCCCCCAGTGATACCTAAAACCTACACACACCAAACATACATAAACACACATATAGACACAAAGCACACATATAAATGACCATTTATTAGCACATAAGAACCTCAACCCTAATGTAGAAAATCAGAAATAGTAAATGTATTCTTTTCAGATCATAATGCAATTAAAAATTGCATTCAATAAGAGACCATGAAAAGATAGATCAAAAAATTACTTGGAAACTTAATAATCTAATCCTAAAAAATGAGTAAGTCAAAGAAGAAATCACACACAAAAACAATAATTTCATTAAAGAGACTGATCACATTAAGACAACATAGTAAAATTTATGAGATATAATCAAAGCATAACTTAGAGGAAATTTTATATCTCTATATGCTTACATCAATAAAAAAGAGAAATAAAACAGATCAAAGAATTGGGCATGCCACTTAAAAAAATTAAAAACAAATTTAAAACCCCTAATTAAGCACCAAATTGGAAGTGTTTGTTGTTTCATTGGACTTTTGATGACCCCATTCGGGATTTCTTTAGCAAAGATATTAGAATGGTTTGCCATTTTCTTCTTCAGATCATTTACAAATGAGGAAACCAAGGCAAATAGAGTTAAGTAATTTTCCTAGGGTCACAGAATTAGTAAATTACTGAGGTCAGATTTGAACACTATGACCAAATGCGATTAATATCAGTAAAACTATCAGCATAATTGGCCATGTTAATAATAAAACCAGTAGAAATCATAATTATATCAATACATGCAGAAAAGACTTTTGACAAAATATAACACCCATTCTTGTTAAAAAAAAAAAAAACTTGCAATGAAATGCTATTTTTCTACAAGAAATTATGAGCAGAATCATACAAAGTGAAATGACAGAATCAGGAGGACATTGTACACAGTAACACAGGTATTATACAATGATTAGCTATGAAGACTTAGCTATTCTCAGCAATACATTGATCCAAGACAATTCCAAAGGACTCATGACGAAAAATGCTTTCTACCTCCAAAGAATCAACTGAACGAGTCTGACTGCAGATTGAAACATATTTTTCACTTTATTGTTTTCATTTTGTTTTGGTTTTTGCCTGTATTTTCTTTTATAACATGACTAATATGGAAACATGTTTTATATTACTGCATACATTGTTTACCTTCTCAAGGAGAAAGGAGGATTGTCTGGAAGAAAAGGAATTTGGAAATCAAATATCTTTAAAACATGTTTAAGATATTTTACATGAATTGGGAAAAAATATATAATTTAATAAAATATTTATATGAACTGATACAAAGTAAAGTGAAGAAAAACTAGGAAAATATTATATACTATAATCATGATATTGTAATAATAACCAATTATGAAAGACAGCTACTCTGATCAAGACTGATCCAAGATAATTCCAAAGGAACCATGATGAAAAATTCAATCCACCTCTGAAGAGAGATATGATTAAATCTGAGTGCAAATTGAAGCATATATATTTTCACTTTCTTATAATTCTTGTTTTTATTGGCTATTTTTTATAGCATGACCTATGGAAATATGTTTTGTTTGATTTTACATATAATGATATTGTATTGCTTGCCTTCTCAATGGCTAGAAAAGGGACAGGAGAAAAGGAGAAAATTTGAAAATCTTTTTAAAAAATGAATGCTTAATTAAATAAATTAATAAAATCAATAAGAAAATATGCCTCTCTCCAGAGATGATCAAGCATATATATTCAAATACATATATATTCATACATGCACATACACAAACACACACCTATATTTACCAATAATGCCACATTTTTATCATCTTTCTCTTGATGCTTTCTCCTTCTTCATTACTGAACTTATTCTATTGGATATTAACTCGCTGATGTAATGAGCTGGAAGGAACCTCACAAATCACACAGTATAACTTTAAAAGTCGTACTAAAGAAGAATCTTTAAAAAAAAAAAAAAAAAAAAAAAAAAAAAAAAAAAAACTTGACAAAAGAGGATCTAGTCTCCATTTAAAGAATTCCAGTAATGGGATATTTGCTACCTGTTAAATAAACCCACATGTTCCACGTACTCTGAGGTTCAGCCTTGCTGTCCTTTTTGTTGTTTCTTCTTGGCCTTTCAAGGAGATCTTCTATTCTTGAAATCATCTGTCTTACTTCAATTTCTTGAAATCTCTTATTTCCCTCAAAGTTCAGCTTTTATCTAAAGTTTTTCCTAATATTCATAGACCCTAGTGCCCTGTCTTTCAAAAATGTCTTGTATTCATTTTGCATTTATTCTTTATATACTTATGTAGCCATCAGATGTCACTGTGGAGTGAAGTGTGTTGGGCACTTCTTTCTCCCAAAAGAAAAGGGGGAGAAGCTGAATCTTTCTAGATCACATATTTTTCTTCCCCTAGGATTCCCAAGGATATACTCTTCTTTTTGGTCATTACTTCTAACCCTGATAATTTCTTCCCACCTCACTTTTCCTCAGGAGACTAAAGCATTGACTGAAACTATCCAGTCTCATCAGCTACACATGGATGCAACAATGACCTCATTTCAACAAAGATAAAAAAATAAAATCCTATTGGTACATTTTTATCATTTACTCTGCTAAGAAGTTTTTGAAAGACAAAACATTATAAATAAAGCCATTATACCTCAGAGCCCTTATTTGGGGACATAGATTCTTAGATATCTGTCTTATTTAACTACTCTCAATTTCCAACTAGTCTCTACTCCATCTTGATTGTCCACCACATATTAGTTAAATAAATACTCACAGTTTGCATCAGTCATGATTGATCTTGGATTTGCATGTAAGATAAATTCTTTTTTTATATATATTTTAATAGTTTTTATTTACCAGATATATGCATGGGTAATTTTACAACATTGACAATTGCCAAATCTTTTGTTCTAATTCCCCCCCCCCCAACCCCAGATGGCAGGTTGACCAATACATGTTAAATATGTTAGAGTATAAATTAAATAGAATATATATATACATATATGTATATATATATATATATACATATATATATATATACATACATACATACATACATGTCCAAACAGTTGTTTTGCTGTACAAAAAGATTCGGACTTTGAAACAGTGTGAAGGAAATCCAAAATGCAGGTGGACAAAATTAGAGGGATTGGGAATTCTATGTAGTGGTTCATAAAATCATCTCCTAGAGTTCTTTTGCTGGGTATAGCTGAATCAGTTCATTACTGTTCTATTGGAACTGATTTGGTTCATCTCATTGTTGAAAATGGCCACATCCATCAGAATTGATCATTATATAGTATTGTTGTTGAAGTATATAATGATCTCCTGGTCTTGCTCATTTCACTCAGCATCAGTTCATATAAGACTCTCCAGGTCTTTCTGAAATCATCCTGTTGGTCCTGTTGGTCATTTCTTATAGAACAATAATATTCCATAATATTCATATATCACAATTTATTCAACCATTCTCCAACTGATGGGCATCCATGTAATTTCCAGTTTCTGGCCACCACAAAGAGGGCTGCCACAAACATTCTTGCACATACAGGTCCCTTTCCCTTCTTTAAGATCTCTTTGGGATACAAACCCATTAGCAACACTGCTGGGTCAAAGAGTATGAACAGTTTGATAACTTTTTGATGATAGTTCCAAATTGCTCTCCAGAATGGCTGGATGTATTCAAAATTCCACCAACAATGTATCAGTGTTCCTGTTTTCCCATATCCCCTCCAACATTGTGCATTACCTTTCCCTGTCATTCTAGCCAATCTGACAGTTGTGTAGTGGTATCTGAGTTGTCTTAATTTGCATTTCTCTGATTAATAATGACTTGGAGCATCTTTTCATATGACTAAAAATAGTTTCAATTTCTTCATCTGAGAATTGTCTGTTCATATCCTTTGACCATTTATCAATTGGAGATTGGCTTGATTTCTTATAATTAGTGTCAATTCTCTATATATTTTGGAAATGAGGCCTTTATCAGAACCTTTGACTGTAAAAATGTTTTCCCAGTTTATTGTTTTCCTTCTAATCTTATCTGCATTAGTTTTGTTTGTACAAAAACTTTTCAATTTGATATAATCAAAGTTTTCTACTTTGTGATCAGTAATGATCTCTGTTCTTCTTTGGACATAAATTCATTCCTCTTCCACAGGTCTGAGAGGTAAACTATCCTATGTTCCTCTAATTTATTTATAATCTCATTCTTTATTCCTAGGTCATGAACCCATTTTGACCTGAACTTGGTGTTCAGTGTTAAGTGTGGGTCAATGCCTAGTTCTGCCATATTAATTTCCAATTTCCCCAGCAATTTTTGTCAAATATTGAGTTCTTATCCCAAAGGCTGGGGTCCTTGGGTTTGTCAAACACTAGGTTATTAGAGTTATTGATTATTTTGTCCTTTGGACCTAACCTATTCCACTGATCAACCAGTCTATTTCTTAGCCAATCCAAATGGTTTTGGTAACTGCTGCTTCATAATATAATTTTAGATCTGGTCACCTTCATTTTATTTTTTTTTCATTAATTTCCTTAAAATTCTTGACCTTTTGTTTTTCCATATGAACTTTGTTGTTATTTTTTCTAAGTCATTAAAATAGTTTTCTGGGAGTCTGATTGGTATAACACTAAATAAATAGATTAGTTTAAGTAATGTTGTCATTTTTATTATATTGCTCGCCCTATCCAAGAGCATTTAATATTTTTCCAATTTGTTAGATCCAACTTTATTTGTGTGGAAAGTGTTTTGTAGTTTTGCTTATATAGTTCCTAATTTTCCCTTGGCAGATAGATTTCCCAAATGTTTTATACTACCGATAGTTACTTTAAATGGAATTTCTCTTTGTAACTCTAACTGTTGGATTTTGTTAGTGACATATAAGAATGCTGATGATTTATGTGGGTTTATTTTGTATCTTGCAACTTTGCTAAAGGTATGGATTATTTCTAATAGCTTTTTAGTTGAATTTTTGGGGTTCTCTACATATACCATCATATCATCAGCAAAGAGTGATAATTTTGTTTCCTCATTACCTACTCTAATTCCTTTAATCTTTTTCTCAACTCTTATTGCCAAAGCTAGCATTTCTAATACAATATTGAATAATAATGGTGATAGTGGACAACCATATAAGATAAATTCTTAATTGAAAAAGTCATGAATTGATCAAAAGTCACATCAAACATAAATAGCATGGAAACAAGAGTAAAATTCTTACTTTTGGAAGATAAAGATAAAATAGAACAAAAAAAAAGTGAAAAGTTGAAGCATGCCATCACTTCCAAAAGCTTCTTGTAAAGACACAATTCATCCTCCTTTCTTTTCAGAATTCCTTTTCATAGAATGGTGAGCAAGGATAGTTATCAAATTTTCTCATCAGATTCCATTTAAAGTCTTAAATACAAATGTCCTCCATTACAGTGTTGCCACAGT
Organism: Sminthopsis crassicaudata; assembly: GCF_048593235.1. Lineage (NCBI taxonomy): Eukaryota > Metazoa > Chordata > Mammalia > Dasyuromorphia > Dasyuridae > Sminthopsis > Sminthopsis crassicaudata. The sequence goes on along the minus strand of NC_133619.1, from coordinate 498,123,953 downwards.
CTTAATGCAGACCAGTTACTTCTCCTGCAGCTCTGTTTTTGGATACTGATTTATTCCACTATTTTATAGTCAGCATCAAATAATATTGATAATTACTGCTTTGTAGTAGGGTTTGAGAATTAGGACTTCCTAAATTCTATTCTTTCTTTATTTTTCCTCATTATTTCCCTTCACATTTCTAACATTTTGTTCCCCATATGAATTTCGTTATTTTCTCTATCTCTAATAGATAATACTTTGGTAGTCTAATTGCTATGATACCGAATAGTTGAATTACTTCAAGTAATGTTTTTTTTTGTTTTTTTTTTAAGTGGCTCTGATCAGAAAGCCAAATTCCAATGTCAACCCCACAGGTTATAGTTAACCTATAAAAGAACCTAAGTATACCTCACTAGCTCACTAAATCTTTTTAGTATGTTAAATCCCTTTTAGGGTTAGCCTGCCAGTCAGTTGCCATACCTTAATAGAATCTTCTCCCTTAATGGCATTTTCTTCCTATTACTGCTAGGGAACTTGTCTTCCCCCCATTAATTGCTTAAAAAAAAAAAAAAATTCCTTGCTAAAGACCATTATGTATTTAGCTGCTCTTAGCATGTAATAAAAGCTTTGCTCCTTGATTTGGAGGATGGCTAAGTCTACAAATTCTTTTGAGATGACTCATGACACTGGCATAATACCAATCTACTTTTGGAGTATCACTCTATAACTTATCTTTTGGTGACTAAAACATCATCATTTTGGTCACTTCTGTGGAGATTCTGACTGGACTCTGTAACCTCAACAGATGGAGTATTACCTGGGGTCAAGAACCTGAGTTCAAATCCAGCCTCTGACTTAGCCATGTGGTCTGAATAAGTCACTGAAGATAGGAATGGCAGTATCTACTGCCCAGGGCTGAAAGAATGAAATAAAATATTTGTAAAGTGCTTAGCACAGTGCCTAGTAGATGATTGGTACAACATAAGTGCTAAATATTATTAGAATATTCTCCCTCTCTATTTTACCTACTATGGATGTAGGGTGTATTTAAGAAAGATTAGTAACTCTGGCATGAGGGCTGCCAAGGCTTTTACAAGATTGCTTTTCACCTTTGGGGTTTACCTGATCCACCTAACTCTCACCTGTAGCTCTGAGAATACAATAGCCACATTGGTAAACCATTTCTGCAGACAGGCTAAACCAGATTGAAAATAACCAAGGGGTCTCAAACTCTATGGTGAGCTAGAGAGGGACCTACCCTAAGCATGTAAAGACTTCACCTGATGGAATGGGCAGCTGAGAACAATTTGGCTATGAAAGCAGGTGAATCAGTTGCCATAGAGAGATTAGAGCTAACTAGAGAGTTAGACATTGAAAATACCAAGGTCATCCATTGTATCTTGAGTCAATACCAGTCATCGTAATTCTGTCCTGTCTCTGGACAGTGATGATTCTGGAAGAGAGAGATAGACCAATGATTTTGTGCAACTCTCTGCCTCACTTAAATTCAATTTATGCACAAATCAAAAGCTATCACCCTATCATTTTACCATTTCTATCTATATCAAAGTCCTGTGACATTGGGTGAGTGATGAAGCAGCAGGGGCACATATCATTGAGAGCTATAATCACAATCTTATACACAGGTCACCCGAGACATAGGGTTGTCTTCTCACTGGAATTCAGTGAGCCCCCTGGGTGTCTGAGCAGCCTTTTAAGGATCACTGTACTCACCTCTAGGTACAAGAAAGAAGCTAGAAAAGGTGCCTAAAAATTGTCTACTTACACAACCCTGACCTGATTACCAAGGCAGGCAGGGATCCCACCCTATGGTTAAAACAATAAAAAAAAAAAAAAGTACCAAAACCTGCAAAGTTGATTCTGCTAACCAATACATGGAATATGTACATCCAATAGCAGAGAAGGTGCTATACTCTATGAACAAAGCAGAATTGAATTAGTTCAGAAGAAATATGAGATGGACTAAGTTAGAGAGTCTATTTGTGTCCAACTAATCAGGGTGCATCTTTTAAGAGAAATATAGCTGTAATCCTGAGTTACCCAGATTTTAGTAGTGCTATTGTACTAATAATCTGTTTGTCAATAATCATAAAATCTCCTGGCATTAGAAATACTATAGTATAGCTCTTTAACCTGGCTCCCTAACCGGGGGTAGCCTAGCCAAGCCAAGCAGATGGATAACTGAGAGGTAAGGAGTTGGTAGTGAACGCGTGGATCTTCTGACCAGGTGTTCACTCAGGAACCAACAAGTCAGGGCATCAAGTCAGGGCATTATGTGAGTAGGTATAATAAAGACACGTGGCTGTTCTTGAGCACGCTACCGGTTATTAAACTATAGATTTAAGAGATTGTGGCCAGAGACCTCTGAAGGCCTCAGAGGAGGTGAGCCGGGTAGAGTTGACACTGCAAAGGTCAGTGGTCAAAGGTACTCTGTTGGGCCTAGGACAGATTAGTAATTGTAACTGCCAGGAGGGCATGTTACAAATGGCGCCTGAACATGGGGCATCAGGAATTATCAGGTTTTGAAAATATTTAATATTCAGAATTAAGATTCTGAAAGATCCTGTAGAAACACCACTTAGGAGGGAAAGCAGGCAATATGGACCCAGGTAATCCCGGGATCAGGCTCAAGGATACAGCTGAACATAATGAACATAAAGAGGTTAAAGAGCCAGATGGAAGATCTTTTAACAAAGATCACCACTGAAGAACAGCACAAAACTTGTAATCAAGCTCCCAGAAGGCTACCCCCACACCCATTAGATATAGCTCGGACAGAGAGCAACCTAGAACTAATGTGTTTATATGACAGTATAGAGTATAAAATGCGACAACTAGAAGTTGAGTTGAAAATAGAAGGACAAACAATTAAAAAAGAGTTGCTGGAATTTCAGGTTAAACTACAAGTTGAGATAGAGAAGGAAGAAAAAGCTAGGTTACTAAACAAACCAGTGGCTGAAGCTAAGGAGGGAAATAAACGAACCACATGGACTTCAGTTGGAGAAGTTCTTCTTAGCATTTTGTTGGTTTACCTTGTGCATTATTGTTTTAAGGAATCTATTGATTACTCTTCCATTGAGAAGAAGTTTAGTTTTTTTTTATGTGCAAAGCTCAGTTTGGATTTTAAATCAGCCTTTGGGGAATTTTCCAATTCCTCTTCCCTCAGCCTCACCTTCCTGGGCCAAGGGAGAAGAGGGAAGAGGAAAAGGAAGGGTGATAATATCATCAGCACTGCCCATTAATCCATTTAAAACTCCTGTGTTTTCATTTCAAAAGACAGGAGTAGGCTTTATGGCCCAAGGCAAAAAGGAATTGTGGTGTATTGAGTATAATCAGAAAAAATTTTAAAAATACAGTTCAGTTAATTTCTAAGAAACCTTACAAGCATAAGATCTTGCAGTTAGAGAGAGTGGAGTTTTATACTTGTAAAACTGCTAGGATAGTCTTTGGAGAGTTGAAACTCCTCTTTTCTTACCTCGTGGATTTTCTACTTCCACAGGTGGGCTTGATTTCCCAACCCTCTAAGAGTACTTCAAGAGCGAGTGAGAAAGCGCTCAGATAAATATACCCTACATGTCCATTTTCAGAGTGGACCTTCAAATCATTTATAATCAGGCTGCTAGAATCTTATATTTGCAAACTGTGATGACTAAAGAGGAAGCTAAGAGCATGGCAGAAGGCTACACAGCTTATCTTTCTTTCACTATAGGACAAAACCCTTATGGTTTGAAATTTAATGTTTTAAAACCAATGGACATTATGACTTCATTCCAATCTGGAGGAGCAGCTAGACATGTGATAAACCATTATTCCATTGTAGAAATTTCACATGCATTTAAGACAGTTTATGGATTGGCTTACAAATATTTTGCCTTTAGGTGTTTTTGCATTGAATTTGACTTTGCCCATTCCATTGGCATTTCTTATAATCCTACTAGTAAAGTCATTACTGCACAGACTATATCCCCAAGATCTTCTCTTCTAAACAAGAGAAGGGAATTTTGGGATATGCACAAGATGTGGCAATACATATATGTGATTGCTTGCAATTTTTAAATTTTGATTTTACATTTTTAAACACTTTTGATTTTACATCTTTAAAGTATTTTGATTTTACATTACTATTTTGATTTTATATTTTTAAGTTATTTTGGTTTTACACTTTTAATCTATTTCAGTTTTACACTTTTAAATTATTTTGGTTTTACATTTTTAAATTCTTTGCATTTTACCTTCGCAATGCACTTTGGGCATACACAGAAAGTGCAGCTAAGTGACAGACTTACTAACTTTTGTCTGAATTTTGTTCATCTTTTTCACAACAACTTTGTTTCCACTGTGATGTGGAAAAGCCTGGATGGCATTTGGAAAGGCCCAAGTTGGGCCCCAGGTACATTCTTTCCTAGGTACAGATCCAGCAGCAAAGTTCATCCCCACCAGAGACTTTTGTGACCTGGGGATCCAAGAGAAGGACCAGACAACAGCCCAGAGGGACCAGCCAGATGTCAGCAGGCCTCCAGACGCTGATGGCAGCAATGTCCCTCCTGACCGTGACACCAGAGACATCAGACACAGTTCCAGTGTTGCAGCTGAAATGGACTGTTTTGGGTGATATGCAATATAAAGACTGTAAATGGACAATGGGCCTGCTTGCTTCTCTCGTGGCTACTTGCCATATGGTGGCCTGGGAAGAGGCTTTGCCCTATGCTTTCTATTGAAGGACTATGCTTTTAAATTAGTGGGTGAAAAACCAACACACCCACCTGCCATTGTTATTGAGACAATGTTACTAGACATGACTTTGCTTATGTGCACCTGTGAAACTAGAATTGCTCTAGGATTGTGAAAAGTGCAATAGAGAATTGTGATAAGTTATAATTGCTCTAGAATTATGAAAAGTGCAATAGAGAATTGTGAGGAACTAGAATTGGTCTAGTGTTGGGATTACTAGGTGAGAACTGAGGTTGTCTGGATGGTGACAAGGTGAGAATTCAGGTTTTCTGGACAATTACAAGGTGAGAACTCAGGTTGACTTGATAGAGGGGGCAAGCTCATTGGCTGGGGTGGTTCTTCCCAGAAGCCCTTGCATTATCCCACGCCCATTCTCTGGGAGGATAAAAAGAGACAGCACTGGGCGCAGAGAGCAGATCGGCCTGGAGAAGGATAAGAGCTGGAGGAGATTCAGAGCCAGGATTCAAGAGAAAGACTCTGCATTGCATCAGGCTTGACGGGGCTCTCTGCAGGAAGGGAAGTCACTTCTAAGGACAAGAGTTAACAGCAACTGCCTGGAGACAACGGTTCACTACAGGAAGAAGAATCTGTCTGAAAGATTTGAGTAGACACAGCAGATCTCTTCCCAGAGAGCGATCCGGCAGCTTCTGGAGACGACAGCTCGCTACAGTCTAGAATTGTGACAAGTGTCATGTGTGAAAGTGAACTAGAATTGTGACAACCTACCTCACTGATATTTAATTGTTAACTAGAATTGTGATGTTTTACCTTGTTGACTTCCCACCTCAGTGTTGACATCCTACCTCATTGGCTGTAAAGGGCTAGAACTGAGCAATGCACTTGGATAATGAAGCACGTGAGACTAATTGCCAATTGGACGGTTCCCTATTAACTTGTTTAAGGTTGACCCGCCCCAGCTGTTCTGTGCTGACTTGATTGGTGGGACAAAGAGAGGGAAGTGACTTGTGTGGGAGGAGTAAGAGAAACTTGGGTGGTGGAACTCATGCTCACTTGCACTCATGACCTGGCGTTGGAGGTGACGGTAAAGATCTAGAATAAAGACATTTAGTGATCCTGACTCCTGCTGATTTCTGGAAAGATAGAGTTCCAGCATTTGGCGCCCAACATGGGGCTGTTTTTCATTCCCTGTGGCAAAACTGTCCATTCATATCTTTTATAAGGCTCAGCTAAGTTAACGCTGGGCACTGAAAAGGCAAATCTTTTCATATCCTTTTTATTTAGAGAGATAGAATAGAAACAATCCTTAATGTCTATAACCCACAGAGGCCGTTCTCTAGGCAACTGAGTAGGAGATGGAAGTCCAGGTTGAAGAGTTCTCATAGTTTCCATCTGTTCATTTACCTTTCTTAAATCAGTCAACATCCTCCATTTTCCATATTTCTTTTTTACAACAAATACTGGGGAATTCCAAGGACTTAGAGAAGGTTGTAAGTGTCCTTGGTCAAGTTGTTCCTGTACTATATCTAGTAAGGCCTGAATTTCATTGTTATCTAAGGGCCACTGTTCTATCCACACTGGTGTATCAGTTTTCCACTGGATAGGAACAGGTGAAAGTGTTGGCAAGCCTTCAACAGCAGCCCTGCCTAAAAAACCGAAGTACTCATTTTTAACCCTAATTGTTGTAAAATGTCTCTTCCCCACAGATTGATGGGGATTTTTTCAACTATAAAAGGAGTAAAAACTCCTGTTTCACCTTCAAATACCCATCTTAAAGGGGTAGCACTAACTTCAGCTGCTATTGATCCTCCTACCCCAGACATGTAGGTGTCTGCCTTTGTAGTTTTTACTGGGGAGAGAAGCCCATGCTTTGATAGCAGCAGCAGAAATTTGCTCAAATGCTGTTATGGAGTAATTAATCTGTACCGAAGCGTCTGCATAAGAACCTACACCTATTAGTAGGTCATAGGTGATGGAAGTATTAGCTGCACTTTGACTATTTTGTTGGGCTTGAATTCTACAGAGCTCAGTAAATTCAGAAAACCACAACAAATTTTGTCCAGGTTCTAATGACTTTCCAGTCACTAGGGGTTAAGATTTCGTAAGCCAAATTGTGTATTAACATCTTAACATAATTTGATGTAGCCCCAAAGACAGTGCAAGATTTTTTCAGGTTTTTAAGGACATCCATATTAAAAGGAGCATATCTTCTACTCTCTTGACCTGCAGAATTATACTGTTGAATCATGGGAAAAATTTGAAGTTTGAAATCATTATCTACTTCTTTTCCATTTTCAATTGCTTCAATAAGCCCTCTTTCTAATCTAGTTACAGGAGTGGGCAGTTGTTGGGGGGGGGGGGGCTCTGTGTGGGAGGAGGGGGGCGCTGATGATGTCACCACCCCTCCCACTACTCCTCCTCCCTCCGTCCCTGAAGGTGGAGTGGATGTGGGCTGATCAATAATCTGCTCTCTAGGTGGGGTTGAAATTTCTTCGGACAATCGGAGTCTACACACTCAGATTCCTCATTCAAATCCCCTTGCCCTCTGGCAATGTCCTGAGTTTGCCTATCTTCTATCTTTTGTTCCTCAGGCTTCCTTCTCTGTGCCTTTTTAGAACTTTTCCTTCTTCTAAACTCTTCTCGATAGCTTAAGTCTAATAGAATCAAGTTGTATAGATAAAATACCTCTGGGAAAATTTGACAAATCCCATTTTTTGAGTAAAATTCTTGACATCATAAGACTATTGTAGGACTGAAATCCTCAGGAATCATTGGATTCTCTGAGGCATCATAAGACTGTTGCTGGACTTCAAAATCTTGTGGGGATCATTGGATTCCCTAACATATAAACAGACTGATGTGGGACTTCAAAAACTTGTGGGGATCATTGGATTCCCTAACAGTGAAGCAATGGACAATAGATTGGTTTTGGACTATCTCTTGGTTGCTGAAGAAGGGGTATGTGTGTCTTGTGTTTACATACCCTCCTTCTAGGACTTCTGGAAATCTCTTACAATACCATGTTGATTCATATTGTTTGTTATATCACTACTTGCATGTACAATTCCTGTTTGTTACACCACATCGAGTCTGCACTGACTGTGGGGAGAGTCACCACTAATAGCCTCTGCATTATTGCTATGTGCTTGTGTAATAACTCCCATGTTGATGGGTTTGTGCATACTGTCTCTAATAAGGCCCTTCAATCCAGAAACCCGCTAGCAAATCCCCACTTCTCTTTGGTGCTTTTCATTTCCCTTCCTGAGATGTCAGGGAGGGTGTGATTATCTCCTTTTTAGTGCTTTCATCTCCCCTCCTGAGAAGTCAGGGGGGGCGTGATCACCTCCTTTTTGGGGTTCTCATCTCCCTGAAAAGTCAGGGATGGCACGACCTCCTGTGGTCTAAAACAAAAGAAAGCGGGAGATGTAAAGGGCTAGAACTGAGCAATGCACTTGGATAATGAAGCACGTGAGACTAATTGCCAATTGGACGGTTCCCTATTAACTTGTTTAAGGTTGACCCTCCCCAGCTGTTCTGTGCTGACTTGATTGGTGGGACAAAGAGAGGGAAGTGACTTGTGTGGGAGGAGTAAGAGAAACTTGGGTGGTGGAACTCACGCTCACTTGCACTTGTGACCTGGCGTTGGAGGTGACGGTAAAGATCTAGAATAAAGACATTTAGTGATCCTGACTCCTGCTGATTTCTGGAAAGATAGAGTTCCAGCAATTGGCATCCAACCTCTTTGGCTTATTATCTCCTTGAGTATGACTTTAATGAATGGGTTGAACACTTGGGCCACTGTTGAGCCTGGTTCTCATTGTCATACTTCTGTTTACTGATCTGCTGCTTTGTACCTCCTTGGGCATAACACTCTGTCATCTCATGGATCAAGTGAACTACAGCTGGTGCTAAAAGTTTAGCTTGATGAGATGTGCGGTTCCCGCAAAATAAGAGCAGGGAATTGTAAAGGTCCTTTAAATGGGCGGCGCCACAGTGCAACAGGAGATTCAAATGGCCCAGAAGTATTCTCTGTGGATATTAGGACTGCCCAGTGGGTGGGATCTTGGCCACATTGAGATAGCTTCATAATGGGTGCCTCTCTCGCTAATTGGCTGGGTGTGTTACCTCACAGGCCCTTTATAAGCCCACTGCAGACAGCAGTCGCTTTCTTTAACCTGGCTTGCTAACCAGGAGTAGCCTAGCCAAGCCAAGCAGATGGATAACTGAGAAGTAAGGAGTTGGTAGTGAACACGTGGATTTCTGACCAGGTGTTCACTCAGGAACCAACAAGTCAAGGCATCAAGTCAGGACATTATGTGAGTAGGTATAATAAAGGCTTTTAAGATTAAAAAAAAAAGAAGAAATACTATAGTATAGTCCTAGAAACATTGCTGACTTCCAGATAACAATCTGTTGGTCAGTTATAATAGGGTTTCTGAGATAAATCATGAGGTGCATACCAGATTACTCCTCAACCCTACCTCTAAACCATAAAACTCTATATTGAGGTACATATCAGACCATGCTTCAATTGTACCTCCAAGCCATAAAATTAAGTATATGAGTGACATGAAGAACTAGATCTCTCTCTGTCTTTTCCCATAAATGTATCTTCTTGCTCCTGGTTCTTTGTTAAATACTTTTGGAACTTAGCCCACTTCAATTGGTGCTACAATTACAATAAACTTTGCCACTTGACTTGGAGACAGGTTCAAGCCTGCAAATTCTTTTGAGATACCTTGTGACATTATAATCTCAGCCTTTTGGGGTCTCTTTTGAGACAGAACCAGAGTTAGAGAATTTGGACGTCAAGCTTATATTGGTCTAATCAGTCACAGTCAGATACACTAACTTGACAACAACATAGTGATGTCATTTGGCCATCTTCAAGACCTAAAGACACAACCAACCAACCTACTTAATTTGCACCCATCTTTCAAAGCCCAGTAGGAACGCCTGTGAGAGTTTAACCTTTAGGAATAAAATAAGATGATCAAGGAAGAGAGATTAGAGTCTAAAACCAAGGAAAGAACTTTGTCATTTTGTCTTCCTTCTGGGCTCCCTTTTTTGAATCCACAAGACCTTATATCTTCAGGTGTTCTCATCTTTTCCTTAGTAGCCTAAATTCTAGATGGTGTAGTTTGGCCTAAACTACATCTGATAATGATAAACTATGAAACCATAAAAATAATTTAATCTCTTCTATAAAATGATAAAATACTTCAGAATATTCCACTGGATTATAGTAAGGGTCAAATAAAATAATCTATGTAAAGTGCTTTGTAAACCTTTAAAAGTGCTTTCTAAATATCATCCATTGTTTTTACTGAAGATTCATCTGAGCTCATCATACTCTCACAAACTGCAGTGCATTGTTTCTGGTTGATTAAAACCCCACCTAGGCAAACTGTATAATATTAGCATGAAACAATAGCACATCTGCAACTCAATTATACTTCAATGTCTTTGTTCCCAGATGGACTATACTAATTACCACATCTATAATGATGCTGCTAGTGTTCTTTTTTTTTTTTTTTTCTGACCAAGTTAATAAAAAAAAAAAAAAATGCTAATTTTTTGAGATATCTGCTTCAAAATTAAGTTTACTGTTTTCATTTGCTTGACTTTGATAGAAAGTTAAGATCTTTTAGAAATCAATTCTGAGGAACACTTAATAATGCTTACTTGAATTCAAGATAATTCAGTTTGTTCATAATAGTGGCCACCAAAGATGTATTCCATGTAGGCTTCAAACAATATCCAGGTGGAATTGAACAGTCAGAAAATTAAAAATAATTTCCTATAAAGGACATATGAAGAAAGAAGCTATCTGCTTCCAGAGAAAGAACTGATGAATAGAATTATGTCTAGAATAATGATATAAACCTTTATTTATTTGTGTCTAATAGTAGCTATCTCTAGGGTGGGGAGAAAGAAAAGAAAGTTATCTGATAATTTTGCCTATTTGAAAGGAATAGCAAGTTGTGCTTAATAGATATGCAGTTTAATGTTCAATCATCTTTTTTAATTGTACTATGTTATGGAATGTATAATTTATTCTATAAGTATGCATTAATGTAAAAAAGGGAAAAAACATTTTTTTTATTCCTTACTATGTGCCATGCAGTATGATAACCACTGGAGACACAAAAAAAAGCAAAAGAGTCTGCTTTCAAAAACTTCACAACCTGATGAGCAAAAGAACAATTCTAACAACTATGAAGAAAAAAAAAATCTATTTCCAGTATAAAGAGACCAAGTTGATTTTTTTTTTGAAATTTTGCATTTAGATTGTTTAGTGATTGTTCTTTTAATTTCCATTGTTTCAATTGTTTCAGTCATGTATGTTTTCCTATTTCTGTTTACAATTCATATCACCTTTTCATGATTATCTATTTCTCATCAACATTTCTTAGATCATAGTAATATTCCATTACATTAATAATTTGCTTAATCATTCCCCAGTTGATGGGTTTCTCCTTTGTCTTCGATACCACAAGAATTGTTTTAAATATATTCATTTTCTTCCTTCCTTTCCCTCCTTTCCTCTTTTCCTTCCTTCTTTCATTCCTTTTTCTTTCCTTTCTTCCTTCCTTTCCTTCTTTTCTTTCTTTTCTTCCTTCTTTCCTTCCTCTTCCTTCCTTTCTTCCTTCCTTCTTTCTTTCCTTCCTTCCTTCCTTCCTTCTTTCTTTCCTTCCTTCCTTCCTTCCTTCCTTCTTTCTTTCCTTCCTTCCTTCCTTCCTTTCTTCCTTACTTCCTTCCCCTTTTTCCTAAAGAGAATGGGCATTGTGAATTCTTCATATTACCAAACCCCAACTTTTGGTGCCTACCATCATCTGGGGTCTACATCAATTATATCACTTTGGACTTCAAACCACATCACTTCTTCCTTCCTCTTTCTTCCTTTTCTTCCTTGCCTTTCTTCCTCCTTCTTTTCCTTCCCCCTTCCTTTTTCCCTTTTTCCCTTCTTCACTTCGTTCCCTCCTTCCCTTTCTCCCTCTCTCCCTCCCTTCCTTCCTTCTCTTTCTTTTTCTTTCCTTTTTTTCTTTCTCTTTCTACTTCTTTCTTTCTTTTTTCTAGTAAATAGTCTCCTTGGTATATTTACTAAGAAGTGAAATCTATAAATCAAAAGATATGGACATTTTAGGCACTTTGATAAGATAATTCCTATTGCTTACCAGAATGATTATACAAATTCAAAGTTCAACAATAATGCATTAGTGTACTTATCTTTCACAACTCTTCCAAAAATAAATTATTTCTATCTTTCAGCATCTTTGCAAATTTACTTTCTATTGAGGTAAAACCTCACAATTATTTTCCTTTGCATTTCTCCTATTATTAGCTATTTTAAATACAGAACACTAAAGGAATTTGTATGTTATCTTTAATCATATTACATCATTTGTATACATTTTTCATACTTCTATTAGATCATAAGATCCTTCAGGGCAGAAATTGGATCTTTTTTATTTTGTTTTATCTCTATATGCTCCGAACATTTTGGCCACAGAGAAGAGTTCTAGACAATTATTGTCTCAGAGACATAGTTGGTGCATATTTGAATTGCCTTATCACCACAAAATGTCTCTTCCAAGAAACTGATCATCTTCTATTTTCTCAGTGGAAGCACAACACAAAATCCAGTATATAAGATGTCCAAAGGGAAATGATACAAATATATTATAAATGTGCTCTGAAGATGCCATCCAGCCAGTCAGCATATGAAACGGGGTGTGAGAGAAAAAACTCTACAGAAGAAAACTGCTTCAAATGATGTTGTTGCGACATTTTTGTACACCAAAGATTTACTCTGACTTGATACTCTGCTGACAACTAAATCTATCCAAATAGCCAATTTTATAATCCATCTGCAACAGTTATTGCTTTTTTTTCTTCTAGATAGATGGATATAGATATCAATATAGAAAGATATCAATGTCAATATAAATAGGTATAAATATCTGTGTTGCTATCCATATATCACTATCTTTATATATTTACAATATTACATATATATGCATTCATAAATGCACACATAAATCCATTATATATGAATCCCATAGTAATAGTACTTCCACATTACTACTAAAAGTGATATAATCATTGGATACATAGATCACTTCTTTGTGTTTTATTCGATCCCATAGCTATTTCATAACCATACCCCTCTTTTATAGATCTCCCTCTCTCCCCAGAACAATTCATAAAGGATTCCCTGTATAGCCTTTCTTTTAACCAAGAAAAGGACATAAACATTTCCAAACTAATCCATTATATCTCTTCTAATATCTGTCCCTGATCCTATAAATAATTCTAAACCTCATGCACTTCATGCTTTTCTAGATTTTCCCAAAGTACACGTTTGATCATAAATATAGAGACAGACAGACATACACACCCTATTCTATAAACTCTAGTGACTCCCTATTGTCTCCAGAAAAAATTACAACATGCTTTGTTTGATATTCAAAGCCCTTCATAACCTAGTCTCCTCCTACTTTTCCAGTCTTCTTACATCTTGCTCTCTAACATGTACTCTTCCGTTTACAAGATACTCCATTTTTAGGATCAGGGCATTTTCTCTGACTGTTCTCCATGCCTTTCAATTTTGTCTCCTGACTTCTCTAGCTTCCTTAAGGCCCAGCTAAAATCCCATCTTTTACAGCAAGCCTTTCCTTAATTTTAATACCTTTCCTCTGTTGTTCTTTATATAATTTGTATATATTTATCTTGTCTCCATTGATTTATTAACATCTGGAAAACAAGGACTGTCCCCTGCCTCTTTTTGTATCCCCTGGACTTAGCACAATGCCTGGAACATAGTAAGTACTTAATATATATTTATTGATTGATTAATTGATCTTAACCTTACAGGAGTAAATTGTTTCTCTGTTCCCATGGAAATATTGGTGAATTTCCAGAATGACAGAAGGAATGATTTCAAAGGGGGAAGGTCTGGGCTATTGAAACCAACAAAATTATGTCCCATAGATCTTGAGTTTAGTACTAGATGCGACACAAAAATAAATGGCCATGTTAGGGAAAATTTCTAGGAGCCTCCTATAATGTCACTGTGCTCTTAAATCTGATGGTCCTACTTTGACTTGATTGTTTCTCTGAAGATACTCAAATCTGCTAGAAGGAGTTGGAGTTCCACACCTATTAAAATCTATCACCTTATAGTGGTAGATGGGTAGATCACCCATCCTCCTTACTCATCCAAGCAAAATATTGCCTCTATATGCTAGTGATTATACTACTCTGTTCACCTCCTTCTCTCTCACATGGTTCCCCTATAATTTTCTGCCTTTGTGTGTGTTTATAGAGTTGATGTTAATTTGACTTAATTAACTCATTTTAAACCTTATAATTCAAATTTTATAACTAACTGTCTACAACCACCTGGTGGCAGTATATCCAAAGTTCATATCCCTTGGTCTAGCAGAAAAACAAAGTCAAATTTTCAAATATAAATACATAAAGTGATAACAATAACATCTTGTATCTATTTGGCATTTTAAAGTTTTCATCATAACTACTCTGTATAGTAAGTAATACAAGTATTATGATCCTCCTATATGAAGAAAAAGGCATAGAAAAGTTATGTAAGTTATGTGGCCACATAATTAAACAAATAACCAAGTGGGCAAGTGAACCCAGAATATTCTTATTCAGCTCTGGGGATTTCCATTACATCATGTGGGGTACATACAGAGAGAGAAAGGGACTGGATGTAAGTACAAAAGAAATCATAAAGAGGAGAAAATTAATCCATATGTGATCTTTATAGGCCACTTGCTCAGACTTCCAGGTCATTGGAATCTCTCCCTGTTATACTTCTAGTAGAACTTGTCACTTAGCTAAGTTTCATTCTTTTGAACTTTAATGTAACTTGATGACATTTAGCTCTTAGGCAATGTTGGGAGTGAATACCTGGCATTTATCATTACAGTGATGATAAATTAAAGAAAGAATATTTGAACAGTAAATGATTTAAAATATGTTCATCAAGTATGAAATACTTTTATTTTTTCCAGTATAAATCAGCTTCAAAATGAGGACACAGTCACAGATTTGGAAAACAGGAGTCAATATCAAAAGTTCAGTTGAAAGTGCAGAGCCCAAGAAAAACCTACAAATCTCTCTACATTCTGGGCCATATTTTTTGTTTATTGTAATTAATCCTGCTTTGAGGTCTCTATGAACTGGACTTAAGAGAAAGATAAATGAGGTGTCAGATTCACACCTGATTAGGTTGACTAATCCAATTCTTTCTTTTTTTTCCCTGAGGACAATTGGAAAGAAACCTCATAGAATTTATGAATATAGGAGAGCTAATAAGAAAGAGAGAATGGGAAAGAAAGAGAAATAGGAGAGAGACATTACTGCTGTGTGTATGAGAGAGAGTAAGAAGAGCATGTATCATAGGATTGTGAAATCCTGGTCCTGGAGCAAGGAATGAGAGATCATTTAGTCCCACAGTCCAAATAGAGCTACAATCATACCTCCTCAGAAAAGCTATATGTTTCTAGCTATATAATCAAGAAATCTCTAGGACAATGGATTCCATAATGTCCACTGCTAATACATTCAAATTTCAACAAGCTCTAAATCCTTGGAACTTAATTAGTCTATATCTAGCCTCCATTTGTCATACTGTCCTATATGGTCTTAGTATCATCCTTTGAATATTCAGATTCTTGAGAGCTCTACCTACTTTTTGCCTTTTAATGTGCAGTTATGAAAGTACGGCACAATCATAAGGCCCAATGTAGAATGTGCTACCTTGTGATCTGACACTGGTTAATGCCTTTAGAACTACAATATGGATGATCAAGTAAGAGTCTAATTATCTAACCTACTTACAAAGATCTTTCAACAAAATTTAACATTGTACTAAAAGGAACCTAGCACCTCAAAGAATAGAGATCTCTAGGAAAAACAAACAGTCCTTAGTCTTCACTTCCCTATGCCTTTTCCCTGAATCCTCCAAGACAAATTTGTTTTATTCTCATACCATTAACATAGCCAGGAGACAAATTATAGGACAATAGACTCCTTGCCCAAGAGATAAAGGAATCTCACAAAGAGGAAAAATGATTCCTTCCTCCAAAAATTTGGAAGATTCTGTCCAGACACAGAGAGGAAAACAGAATATGTAAGCCAATGAAGAATAGGTGCTGTACTAAAAAGTGCCTCCATTACAAAAAGATGGTGGAAACTGACACCAGAGTTTTCTCTGTTTAATAATAACATTTTTCTCACAACCACCAAAAGTTGCATGTATTATTAGTGCCATCCTCTGGACAAGGAAACTTAGACTGAAGCCAAACGTATCCATTCTCACTCAAACGGAAAACTCTCTGATTCCAAATACAACTTTTTCTGCTATAGAATGGTGCCTTCATTGGCATGTTCCCTGATTACTCTAATCACAATGAGACATAACAAAAAAGTGATTGATTATGGAGTCAGAGATCTATGTTCAAATCTCAGCTCTTACTCTTTGTCATCCTGGGTAAGCCTCTTGGACTACATGGTCCTCATCTTTTAAAAAAAAAAAAAAAATACAGGCTGAAGGAAGGGGAAGATTAGAGGATTCCTGAAGACCCTTCCATCCTAAAACATCTATAGGAGACTTGATTTTCTCCCTATATTATTCACTCATTACAGATTCAACACATATCCAGAATATATTCAGCACTGGATTAAGCTGAACAAGGCAAAAATAAATAAGGACGGGGTCCTTAAATAGTTTACAATCTAAAGACACACTCTAACAAACACAATACAAATACAAATATGAAAAGTGAACCATAAGAAGATTCTAAAGTTTATTAGAGAGATCACTTCCAGATGAGAGTGGAATAACAATGGTTTTAGACAAGAGGTCTCAAGGATAAGGTCTTTGGACTCTGGATTCTACCCAGGTCCTTTCCAAAAATATGTAGCCCCTCAGCAATTTAAAAAGAAATTGTTAAAAAAAAAAAAAAAAAAGGGGGGGGGGTGATTCCCCAAGGGACAATGTGGAGATACTGGATGATCTCAGAAATACTGTCCAAATGCCGACTACAGTATTTCAAGGTTAGTACTCAGAGAAAATAGAGATATACATAAACTATAATTTGTGGTTGATTGGTAACATGGGACAATAAACGTGCAATAGTAAGAACACCTTGCTCAGAAATTTGAGTGTTTCGGAATTATAGGAGAACATATGGTCTCAATGGATTCGAAAGGGAACACAGTCCAAGTCTTCTGGCATAGCTGACTCTATGTGCTCTCAGTCCACTACAAAAGAAGAGGAGGTTGGAAATAGCAAGGAAAAAAAAAAAGCTTTGGACCAAGGCACTCTCATGGAAACATCCACCTAAGTTATCATGAAAAATATTATCTCCTCCCCAACCTCTTCATTACTGATAAATCCCATTGCCCTGAGGTTCCCAAGGTTTAGGGAAGCTAGGTAGCATAGTAGATAGTAAATAGAGTCAGAAAGATGAGTTCAAATGTTGCCTTGTGTGCTCACTGGGTGTGTGATCTCAGGCAAATCACTTCATCTTTATTTTCATCAGTTTCCTCATCTGTAAAACAAGAATAATAATAGCATCTATCATCCAGGGCTCTTGTGAGGATCAAATGAGATAATAATTGTAAAATGCCTGACATACAGTAAGAACTACATAAATGTTAGCTATCATCATCATTATCATCATTAATCATCATGCAGGGCTCTTGTGAAGATAAATGAAGTAATAATCTGGAAAGTATCTGATATACAGTAAGTACTACATGTTAGCCATCATCATCATTATCATCATCAATCATTATCCAGAGCTCTTGTGAGGATCAAATGAAATAACAATTTGTAAAGTGTCTGACATACAATAAGCACTATATAAATGTTACCTATCATCATCACCATCATCATCATCATTTCTAAGGATTACAAGTTTTTAGATAACTGAGAATTTCCAAGATTTGGTGTAAATGTTAGGAGAATTAAGGCAGCTTTGCACATAGGAGGTATGTCCTGCTTCTCATAGCTCTGGTAGTCTTGTTTAATGGGAGCCTTCAAAGTTGGGTTTTATACACTTCTACCCCAATTCTCCTAATCCAGACCAACCTTAGACAAAGCTGGTGCAGAAGCCTCTAAATGCCCAGTTTGGATTCCCAGATACACTGTTCCTATTGGACTGGACATTCAGAAAACTGCCAAACCACCAGGAAACAGGAGTTAGTCCAGCTTGGGGGAGGGTAGACCATGAGGACTGCTGACTCAGATAGCACTTCCCCCAGGTGGGACTATATATTAAAACCATATTTCATTTTAATGAGGAAGGGCCAGAAGGCAAAACAAGGGGAAAAAGGTGGTCTCTCTTAACACATGGGACTCCAGTTGGGCTAATAAAAGACTACTTAGTCATGAGGCTCATTACAATTAAATTGTCTCCAAATAGTTTCATTCTTAGTGACCTTAGAGAATAAGTCCCAGAAAGCTGAGGTCACTTGTCCTTCTGGAGTTTGTAGTTAAAGTCATGGTGGGGTGAGAATACTGGTGGAATCTAACTCTATAAATGACAGTACCTCCTCCCTACACACTGAGCTTGCTGGTCCAAATAATGAATCTGCCCTAAAGGGTAAGGGAGGCAAAATAAGGAAGAGGAGAAGGAGAAGGATTGATTGAAGGGTTGCACCAGAACAGTGGGGATGCTTAACATGAGAACCCAAGATGGTAATTTTTTTCTTTTAAATAGCACAGGAGAAATATATGGAGATTTTTCTGGTTACCAAAAATCCAGATTCTTTATTTAGAGCATGCTTGAAATTGTTTACAAAGTGCTGACTATGCCCAGTGTTCCCATCCCTTGCTAATAACAAATTTTAAACTATGTGTCATGGACACCTTTGGCAGCCTAATGAAGTCATTAGGGCCATTTTGAGAATAATTAATTTAAATGCATAAAATAAAATGCATAGGTTTGCAAAAGAAGCTACATGTATGTATGCATATGTATAGACATAGATTTTTTTTTTTAATTCACAGGTTGCAAACTTCAGATCCAAGATAAATCTTTTTTCCCCATAAGTAACAATCACTTCTCTCCACCAATCTCTAGGAATTCTTAGTTTCCCATTCAGCTCTCCAACATTAATCAGAACACCAACAAATATTCATTAAATGCTTCTTTTTACCAAGCTCAATGATATCAAGCCTTGCCCAGAACAAGTATCTTGCCATCTGTTCTACTGCTGCCTCTGTTTGCCTACGAGGACCAAACTTCTTAGAACCTGAATCTCCAGTTAACCATTCTTCCTTCACTCCCAGAAGTAGGAGGATAGATATGAATCTATTCAGTTTGGAGTCTCTACTTAAATTAAACTATCCAGATAGATAAATAAGTGAAAATGTACCCTAACCCACTATACCTAACCAACTCCAGACCATACTTCACTTCACCTACAACAACCATCAGGATACCAAGATCTATTCCAGCATAGGCACTTTGCCATCCACCCTGCCAGTCTTTATCACTTCCTCCTTCCTTTTCTTGTTCTGTTTCTACTATCATTGTTACTGGAAAAAAAGGATGACAATCCACTGCCTTAGGATGCCATTTATAATCCCAGTGACTTCCAAGATCAAAATTCCCTTCTCCAATCACTATTTCCCTATTATTTAGTGTATCTCTATTAGACTAATTCCTTGAAAACAAATACTGCCATTTTAGTTATTTATTCAAGGTTTACTAGATGTTTTTGATTGATTGGATTGATTGATTGACTAGCTTCCTTCGTTTCAACCCAAGTACCACTTCTTGTTTTCTAGATTCCCCTAGTTATTAGTTTTCCTTCCTCTGCCCAATCAGTCAACACTTATGTTTTCAATAAAACTGTTGTGTACTACAATAGAATGGAAGCTCCTTGAGGACAGCAACTTCTTTTATTTTATATTATTTTATCTTATTTTATTTGTATTCCCATTTATTTATGCCCTTAATGCATTGCTTGAAAGGACAATCACCAGCCATTTTTTGGATACATTTAACATTGTGATAATCTAAAAATTAATTTAAATCAAAAACCCAAAAAATACATCCAGAATTGGTCACCTGACAGTATGGAAAGCAGAAAAAGTTATGAACTTAGAGTAAGAAGATATAAATTAGAGAACTAGCTTCAAAAATTACAATCACTAAAAATCAGTGTAGGAAGGGACCTCAGGGGCTACTTAGTGTAATCCATACCTAAAAAAGCAATCTCTATTAAGCCAAACACCAAAAACATATATGCCCAACAATATCAGTTTGAAATATTCTAATTGGAAAAACTTATTATTGAAGATGAAAGTAATGTCTATTATTTATGTAGCCTTTTAAGGTTTGCAAAGCACTTTACAGGGTATCTCATTTGACTATCACAACAACCCTATAAGCAGTTGCTATTATTATCTTCATTTTATAGATGAAAAACTGAGGATCAATGAAATTAAGTAGCTTATGCAAAGTCATAGTGTGTGAAAAGCTAGTGTGTGAAGTGAAAATCAAACTCAAAGTCTTCCTGCCTCCAAATTCAACAGTGCAGCCACTGAATCTCCTAGCTTTCATTAGCTCTTGAGTTGCTCCTTTCCACTTTCGGGGGGGTTATTATATATTTTTGATTTTTTGTTTTTGTTTTAGCTCTGGTATTAAGTCCAAATTTTTCTCTATTCCACTGTCACTCATTTCTCCTAGTTTTACTAACTAGGTTCATACAGAAGTCTAAATTATTTTTATAATAATAAATCCTTCACCTACTTGAATGCATCTATCTTGTCCCTCCACATTTTTCCTTCTCTAAGCTAAACATCTTCAGTTTCTTTAGCTGATCCTCATATGATATTGATCTCATTGCTCTTCACTATGCTCTATCAGTGTTCTTAAACTTTAACATCAAGAAGTGAAGTATTGAAATCCTGCTATATACTCGGACCCAAGCAGATTACTGAGGCATTCTCACTAGCTTATTCCTAGAAGTGATGTCAGTCTTAATTCAGTTCAAAATCATTAGCTCTTTTATTTGACAAGTCATATTGCTGTCTCATATTACTCTTGAAGACCTCTAAAAGTCCTACATTTTTTTCAGCCAAATTCCAGCTTCACTACATCTTGTCCATGGGAAAGTGACATCTTGAATCCAAATGTTAGAGTTTACCAACACATAGCACAAAAAGGAGTGCTGGAAAGCAGAAGAGGAAGAAGGGAGGCAGGGAAACTGTAAGATACTATGTAGATCCCTAAACCCCAAACAAAATTAGGCAAAATGCATGTTTTGGGGAGCTAGGAATATAGTTCTGATGGAAAGATGACTGGAGACTGTAAGAAATACTCCTTAAAAATCCAAAAATTTGTATATTGTGAAGAGTTTTTTTTCTTCAAGACATACAAATCTATCATCATGGTGATAATGACAATTCTACTCATCAAATGCAATAGAAGACATTTTCTTCAACTCACTTTAATCTTTTATTTTGAATCAAATTTCTACATTTATATAAGCAACATTTTATCCTTAATATTATTATATTGTGATTGAAAGTATGGGAATCCTTTTCCATATATGTCTTTGTATAACTATTTCACATTCAAGAGAATACCCTAGTTCATAGGTTATGTGGAGAGTTACAGCATTTATAACTTCCTCCAAAGTTATCAGTGATCGCTTAACTTCCAAATCTGTTGTGAACTTTTTGGTCTTTTTCTTAATCTTCTTCCTGGATATTCCCTAGTCTCTGGAATTTTGTGACATTGATCTCATGTGATATTTTCTCTACATTTATGTACAGTCTTCAAGTAGCCCATTTTTTTTAGCTCTATTAGCTCATCATCCATACCATGCTCCAAATCTACGCCTTAATATCTTTCCTCTCTACATTTTATTTGATAATATCATCAACTCCTATAAATCTGATAATCATCTCTCTATTATATATATAGTTTCATATATATAGCTATATATACATATACAGTATATATATTTGAAATATATATACACATATGTATATATATAATCTATGATATAGATCATATATATGTATGTGTAGGAAGAAAGAAAGAGACTTACCTTCATCTTTATCTGTATCTATCTATATCCTGATAGATAGATAGATAATCTCATCTTAGCCTTGCTCTGAGGTCCAATCATAATCTTCTGCTTGGACATTGGTTATTCCCTCCATCCTATTTTCAGCTTCCTTTTATATGCTGTTTTTCCCATTAAAATGTAAGCTCCTTAAGAACAGAGACTTTCTTCTTATATTTGAAGCCCCAGCACTTAGCATAGTGCCTGGCACATAGTAATTACTTAATAAATGCTTGTTTTCTTGATTATTTCAAATCTGATAAACATTTATCTTTCCTTCAAAACCAATTCCTTCAGTGAACTTTATAGTATATCATCATCCTTCCCCTTACTCACAACTTGGGTTCACAATTTAGTTATTATTCTTGACTCCTCACTGTCAGTTACCTCACATATTCATTTAGTTTCCAAATTATGTTGTTTCTATCTCTGCAACATCTCTCACATCCATCTCCTTCTCTGCTCACATGACCTACATCCCTGGTCTGGCCCTTGTCACTTTTCACCTGCAATATTACAAGAGATTTCTAATTGCTCTCCCTGATTCCAGACACCCTCTCTCAAATCCATCCTTCACATTATTTCCAAAATTATTTTTTCTAAAGTGCAGGTCTAACCATGTCATTCCTCTGCTCAATAAACTCATCATCTCACACCTGGACTATTGCGATAGCCTGCTGGTTGGCCTTTGTGCCTCAAGTCTCTCCCCACTACAATCAATCCTCCATTCAGCTGTCAAATTGATCTTCCTAAAGGTCTGACCATGTTACCCTTCTCTCCTCCCCTCTCTCACTCAATAAATTTCAGTGGCTACCTATCACTTCCAGGATCAAATGTAAAATCCTCTGTTTGTCTTTTAATTTCCTTAATAACTTGACCTCCCCACACCTTTCTACTCTTCTGACATCTTACTCCCCCTTAACATATTCTGTGATTCAATGACTTCAGCCTCTTTGTTGTTCCTTGAATTAGACATACTCTCTTATAATTCCAGGCATTTTCACTGACTCTTTTCCCCATAACTGAAATTCTCTTTCTTCTCATCTCTGCCTCCTGACTTTTCAAACTTTTTTAAGGTCCCAGCTAAAATCTGAACTTCTTTAAGAAGCTTTTCTCTTTCCCCTTCCATTCTAGTGGTATCTCTATGTAATTATCTCCAACATATCTTCTATATGTATCTTGTTCGTATATACTTGTTTTATGTTGTTTATCCCAGGAGATACTGTACTCACTTTGAGCAGGGACTATTTTCCCCCTTTCTTTGTACTTCAGTGCTTAATAATGTCTAAGAGATAGTAAGTACTTACTAAATGCTTAGCCATTTAATGAGTCTAGTCCTTATTTACTTTCTATCATTTAGAAAGTGAAGAATCTAGAATGCCATTCCAAGGTTTCTGTATAGTTTAAATTTTCTGATATATGTAGATATAGATATCAATATAGATTGATAAATAGGGATATAGATGTGTATATTATATAAGCATATATTTTATATTTGTAAACATCTACAATCCATAAATAACTTCCAAAAAAATTCAATGGGAATCATTAAAAATTGGATGCTTAGATTAGTGTCTCTCTTTTTTCTTCTTTCCTTCTACCATCTTCTACTATCCCAAAACATTTATGAAGCATTTGCTTTTATTCAGCATAGAATCAGAGATCCTAGAGCTGATAGGGCCTTCAAAATAGAGTCTTGTCTAATCCCTACCTTCCAGTGGAAAGGGAATAGCCAAGAGCTAAACAAAGGTCTATGACTGGACCTTACAGCAAAGCTAGGAAGAAATAACTATCTATCTATCTATCTATTTATCTATTAACTGATAGATCAATAAACATGGACATAAATAAATATAGATACAGATAGATAAAGTAAATCCTAAAAACCTTCTGAGAAGAAGAATAGTAGTTATTTGGCAGTGAATAGTAATAAGGTACCATGGCCAAGGTATTCATAGTGTCTCAAAAGAAAGGATGAGTAGAAAACTCTGGATTTGCTCCTCTGTCCCCACT
This sequence comes from Sminthopsis crassicaudata, assembly GCF_048593235.1. NCBI lineage: Eukaryota > Metazoa > Chordata > Mammalia > Dasyuromorphia > Dasyuridae > Sminthopsis > Sminthopsis crassicaudata. The sequence goes on along the minus strand of NC_133619.1, from coordinate 498,100,130 downwards.
CTCCAAGCTGGCCCCCATAATACACAAAAGTCAGAGATTTTACTAGGGAAAAGATATCTAAATACCTTTCTCAAGGAAGGAAAAAAGCAGACCAAGAAAATTAATTTTGTTTTGTTTTGTTTTTCCTTTTGGATTAATAAGTGAGAATTCATTAAGCACTTACTATATGTCAAGTATTGTAAAAATGAAAGAACAAATGAATGAGTGAGGGAGTTAAGGAGTGAGTGAGTGAAAGTAACAAGTGGGTCTCCTATGTTTAGGTAATTATGAAGTTTGTAGCACTCAGCCAGAGACCACAGCAGGGCCAAACCTAAACTATCTATCACCAACAGAGCAGCTTACCCCTTCCATAAACTTTTGCTGAATCTTATCTCTATTTTGCTGCTACACTAAAAAAATCCCTTTTAAAAGTAGCCCATCTGCTAACAAATTTGGTCTCCCTTCAGGTTCATATTAACACTGGGTGCCTCAGTGACTCTGTGACTGAGTTGCAAGTAGTGTTCCTATTACACAGCCAAAGATCCTCAAAATTCAGAGAATATTCCTGAATTGCTTTAGGACTCCAAGCAGGTAAAGTCTTAAAATAGAGAGAAAAAGATGACCTTAGAGGAACAGATTCAGAGGTATACACATTGCCTTTCTCCCAAAATTTTTCTCAGTCCATCTGACACAGATCCTGAAATTTCTCCACTCAAGCTCTAACTCTTCCTTTGGATGAACTCTGTCTCTTAAGCATAGAGTCAGAGATCCTAAAGCTTGGGCCTTCAAAATATCATCTTGCCTAATCCCTACCTTCAAGCAGGTAAAATAATATTCACATTATTTTAGAAGTTAGGAAACTTAGAGAGATTCAATTACTTGAGGCCAAAATTTCAAATATAGAGAGTAAAACCTAAATCTCCTGACTTATCATACTCTGATTTTCCATTGCCACTGCTATGATCTTTTTAATTATTTGAATATTCTTGGAATCAAAAATTACTAATAACTTCAAGCTATTATCAGTCATCTAATACCTTCAAGTTTCTGATTTATCAAATCTTTCTTGTCTAATTAGCTAACTTGGAAGAAATTATGGATGAATTTTGGCACTTCTAGATAACAAAAAAGATAGAATTATTTTAAAAAATTATGTAGAGGAAAGGGGAAAAAACTTTAGAATCTAATGGAAAAAAGCAGTAATGGATGGAGCCCAGCATTGCCAGATCTCAAACTATATTAAAAAGGAATGTTTTCCAAAACTATTTGGCACTGATTTTTTAAAATGGAGTAGATCAGTGGAACAAATTATATAAAAAAGACCAGAAATAATTTAACCCAGCAGGCCAGTGCTCAATAAACACAAGAATACAAACTGCTAAGGTAAGAATTCTTCTGTTTAAAACAAACTGCTCAGGAAACTACAGTGGTTTGGCAGAAATTAGGTTTGGACCAGTATCTAACACCATATATAACAATAAATTCTAAATGAATATCTGACCTAAACATGAAAGCTCATATTATAAAATAATTTGAAAAGAACAGGATGTACTTCTTATGACTATAACTAGGAGAAAAATTATTAACCACTCAAAGGAGAGAAGTGTTCATCTAAGAAGAATATCTTGGAAAAAAAACTCAGGAGACCCAGGTTAAATTCCCAGTTTTAATACTTTGAGCAAGCTACTTTTTGAGACTCAGTTCCTTTATCTGTAAAATGAATGTGTTAGAGATAACTTACAGTATCCCCTCTAGATCTAAAATCTTATGATCCAATTAATTAATTTTCATTACAACTAAAATCTAAAAAAATCTAAATCTATATAGGAAACTATGAAGAGAGACTGACTAGGAGAAGGGATTTGAATCAAATAACTTTTGGGGAAAATAGTCATTTAGCCAAGATAGCTAGAGAACTGACATATATATACATATATATATATATATATGTATATGTATTTATAAAACCAAAAGTTATTGGCCAATGGATTTGAAGTTTCAAAAAAAAATAGTAATCTATCAACAACCACATGAAATGTGGCTCTAATTTATTAATAATAAGAGAAATGGAAATTTACACTAAAGTTTAAATTCACAAATTTCAAAGTGGGAAAGCTGATAAAAGCAAAAGCAAATGTTGAAGGAACTCTGTCCACTTATTTTGTTAAACTATTTTTTCTCTAAAACAAGAAAAGAGATGGTAAGAGTGATGGTAGTACCTTCAATGAGATCTATTAATCAGGCCCAAATCAATCAAATCCCAAGGTAAACTGTAATGCTTCTAGGGATATTAGGTTCCTTGCCAATAGGGGTCTTTTGAATATAAACTGAATGATCATTTTTAAGTATATTGGTGCAGGAATTCCTACTCAGGTACAGCCTAAGCTAGATGTCTCCAATTCTGAATGTCAAGAATTTTATTATGCAGAACATTGGGGTTATTGTTGCTTGTTTTTTAGGTCAATATCAGTTTTTCTTTGATTAAAAAAAAATATCACTTTACCTTACTGGGTTCTCATCCCATCTCCGTCACTGACTCAGTAGGAGATCTCAAAAAAGATCTCTCTGTTTAATTTTTCCTTCCATGAAATAATAAACTGGCATACATAGCTTTAAGGAATTGCAACAGTCAATTAAAAGGCAAAATAAAGCTTAATATACTCCACTCTTCTGCCTTTTCTTGCTCTAAAAATAAGCAAGTTTGGACTGCTTAGACAGTGTAGAAATCAACAGACCAGAGGATATCTCAAGGGAACTGAGTTATAACTTTCTTCTCACATGCAGATGCCCAATGGACAGAGTTCCTTCTGGCCATGCAGCTCTCCTACCTAACCATTAATACAAGTTCACTTATCTATGTGAATAATTTTTTTGAATTTTTTTCTTAGGTTGAAAGGCTATGGTTTTCAGAGATATTTACAATAAATACAAAATGCTATGAGAGCCTACTTGATGGTATTTTGTTTCTTGAATTACTTTTGCCTCCTTTTTTTAGAAGTGGTTTGGGGGAAGAATGGACCAAGTTTAATTGGTTGTGTGCGGAAAGAGATCAATTTCACTCATAGTTATGAAATCATAAAACTTCAATGACTGAGGGGCCTCAGATACTATCTAGTCCGGGAGTTCTTAACCTTAACTTTGTTTCTACATATCCAATGGATCTATGATTACATTTCAAAGGGTTCATGAATTAGATGGGGAAAAATGCATCTTTATTTCAATATAATTTGGATTTGGGGAATCTCATGTATATTTTATGTGTTTAAAAGTATTATTCAAATATGTAGTCCATGGGCTTAACCAGATGTTCAAAGATGTATATGACCAAAAAAAAGAAAGAAAAGAAAGAAACCTTGTGTCTAGCAAAGAATCTTCTCAAGCACCATCCCTTATCAATTTGATCACTGATTTCTGCCTAAAAATAATGAAAAGGAACCTACTCCCTTCTTAGGGAGCCCATACCACTTTCAGATAGCTCAGATTGTTAATTTTCTTTTTTGTTTTGTTGGTGGTGGTTTGTTTTCCTTTATATCATGTCTTTCTCCAACTTATAAACATTAGTACTGATTTTGTCTACTAAGGACAAAGACAACAAAACTAATCCTTTTATATGATAGGGGCAGGGAATAGACCTGTGATTTCATTAGTAGAGAAAACTCCCAGAAGAAAAAGTTATAATCTTAAAGAATTGCCTAGAAAGTCGACTTAGATAAGTTAAATAACTTGTCCAGGTAAGAATCAAACCTAGGTTTTATTGGCTCTCTGTCCATTATGATACATACATTGCCTCACTACATGATATTATGTCAAATACTTGAAGACAGCTGTCATGGCCACAACACTTCACACCTACATTTTCCCAGTTTTCTCTTCTCAGACTATATAGTCCTACTTCCTTTAACCAATATTCACATGGGATATTCTCGTCTCACAATTTTGATGGTCCTTTACTAGAAATCTGTAGCATGTCTTTGTCTTTTCAAAAATGTGTTACCTAACTGATACTAAACCAGGTAGATCGAAAACTGAGAAAGAAAACTATAGACCAATTTCCTTAATGAATATTGATGCTAAAATCTTAAATATGATATTAGCAAAAAGACTTCAGAAAATCATTCCCAGGATAATACACTTTGATCAAGTAGGATTTATACCAGGAATGTGGGCTGGTTTAATATTAGGAAAACTATTAGTATAATTGACCATATTAATAATCAAATTATTAAAAACCATATGATCATCTCAATAGATGCAGAAAAAGCATTTGATAAAATCTAACATCCATTCTTACTAAAAATGCTTGAGAGTATAGGAATAAATGGACTATTCCTTAGAATAATCAGGAGCATATATTTACGATCGTCAGTAAACATAATATGCAATGGACATAAACTACAACCTTTCCCAGTAAGATCAGGAGTGAAACAAGGTTACCCACTATCACCATTACTATTCAATATAGTACTAGAAATGCTAGCCTTGACAATAAGAGCCGAGAAAGAGATTCAAGGAATTAGAGTAGGAAATGAGGAAATCAAACTATCACTTTTTGCAGATGACATGATGGTATACTTAGAGAACCCCAAAGACTCTGCTAAAAAGCTATTAGAAATAATTCAGAATTTTAGCAAAGTTGCAGGATACAAAATAAATCTACATAAATCCTGAGCATTTTTATATATCACCAGCAAAATGCAACAGCAAGAGATAAAAAGAGAAATTCCATTCCAAACAAATGTTGAGAGTATAAAATATTTGGGAATCCATCTACCAAAGAAAAGTCAGGAATTATATGAGCAAAATTACAAGACACTTGCCACAAAAATAAAGTCAGATTTAAATAATTGTAAAGACATTCAGTGCTCTTATATAGGCCGAGCGAATATAATAAAGATGACAATACTCCTTAAACTAATCTATTTATTTAGTGCTATACCAATCAGACTCCCAAGAAACTATTTTAATGACCTAGAAAAAATAACAACAAAATTCATATGGAAGAATAAAAGGTGGAGAATTGCAAGGGAACTAATGAAAAAAAAGTCAGAGGAAGGTGGTCTAAGTGTACCTAATCTAAAGCTGTATTATATAGCAGCAGTCACCAAAACCATTTGGTATTGGCTAAGAAATAGAACAGTCGATCAGTGGAACAGATTAGGTACAAAGGACAAAAAAGGGTACATCTATAGCAATCTAGTCTTTGACAAACCCAAAGATACCAACATTAGGGATAAAAACTCATTATTTGAAAAAAACTGTTGGGAAAACTGGAAATTAGTATGGCAGAAATTAGATATGGATCCACACTTAACACCATATACTAAGATAAGATCAAAATGGGTCCATGATTTAGGCATAAAGAATGAGATCATAAATAGATTAGAGGAACAGAGAATAATCTACCTCTCAGACCTGTGGAGGAGGAAGGAATTTATGACCAGAAGAGAACTAGAGATCATTATTGATCACATAATAGAAGATTTTGATTACATCAAACTAAAAAGTTTCTGTACAAACAATACTAATGCAAACAAGATTAGAAGGGAAGTAACAAATTGGGAAAATATTTTTACAGTTAAAGGTTCTGATAAAGGTCTCATTTCCAAAATATATAGAGAACTGACCCTAATTTATAAGAAATCAAACCATTCTCCAATTGATAAATGGTGAAAGGATATGAACAGACAATTCTCAGATGATGAAATTGAAATTATATCCACTCATATGAAAGAGTATTCCAAATCACTACTGATCAGAGAAATGCAAATTAAGACCACTCTGAGATACCACTACACACCTGTCAGATTGGCTAAGATGACAGGAACAAATAAATAATGATGAATGTTGGAGGGGATGTGGGAAAACTGGGACACTAATACATTGTTGATGGAGTTGTGAAAGAATCCAACCATTCTGGAGAGCAATTTGGAACTATGCCCAAAAAGTTATCAAATTGTCCATACCCTTTGATCCAGCATTGCTGCTATTAGGCTTATATCCCAAAGAAATACTGAGGAGGGGAAAGGGACCTGTATGTGCCAAAATGTTTGTGGCAGCTCTTTTTGTAGTGGCTAGAAACTGGAAGATGAATGGATGTCCATCAATTGGAGAATGGTTGGGTAAGTTATGGTATATGAAGGTTATGGAATATTATTGCTCTGTAAGAAATGACCAGCAGGAGGGATACAGAGAGGATTGGAGAGACTTACATCAACTGATGATGAGTGAAATATATAGAACCAGAAGATCGCTGTAATATAGCTTCAATGCTGTATGAAAATGTATGCTGATGGAAGTGGAAATCTTCAACATAAAGAAGATCCAATTCACTTCCAGTTGATCAATGATGGACAGAAACAACTACACCCAGAGAAGGAACACTGGGAAGTGAATGTAAATTGTTGCACTACTGTCTATCTACCCAGGTTACTTATACCTTCGGAATCTAATACTTAATGTGCAACAAGAAAATTGGATTTACACACATATATTGTATCTAGATTACACTGTAACACATGTAAAATGTATGGGATTGCCTGTCATCTAGGGGAAGGAGTAGAGGGAAGGAGGAGATAATTTGGAAAAATGATTACAAGGGATAATGTTATAAAAAATAATTACCCATGCATATATACTGTCAAAAAATGTATAATTATAAAATTAAAAAAAAAAAAAAAAAAGAATGTGTTACCTAAACTCCAATAGATTTGGGATAGAAAACATCAATTGCATCCAGAAAGAGAACTATGGATACTAAATGTGGATTGAAGCATAATATTTTCACCATTTTGTTTGTTTCCCTTTTGGTCTGATTTTTCTTATACAATATGACAAATATGGAAATATGCTTAAAAAGATTGCGCATGTATATATATAGAGAGAGAAAAATTAGGGAATGGGAAAGTAAGCAAGGTAGGAAGAAAAATTTAGAACACAAAGTTTTACAAATATGAATGTTAAAATTGGCTCATTGAACCTCCTTTGTGTCCTTTCTATCTTAGAATTTTGGGAAGATCTGAGAATTCTGGGCTTTTTGTGAGCCACCAGTATAATATAGATGTACAAAGAAATAAAAGAAAAGTAATGCTATCTTCAGCTACACTCAGAAAACATGGTTTTTGGCATGAAGGAGGAAACAGTTTTTCTGCCTTACTCAGAATACATCTGGAGTTCTGGGTTCTATTCTAGGCAACACATTTTTTTTTTTTTTGTATAGTACTTTATTTTTCCAAATATACATAAAGATAATTTTAACTTTTTGTTCTCTCTAGTGCAGAAATCATACCACATTCTCTGTAATGTTTCCCCCCTCCAGACCAATATTTTTTTAACTAGATAAAAGAGGCCAATTTATGCTTCATTCCTTACCTAGCCTTAATCACTGAATGGGTGTGGCCTCAATCAAACTGATACCCCTTGAAGACCTTACCTTCTTAAAAAGCTCCTACCACATCAGAGGCCATCTCCAGTCATCCCAATCTATATGACCACTGGAGCCAGTTGGCTCTGGAGCGGAAGGGGAGGAAACGGGGGGGGGGGGGGGGGGGGAGGGGGGGGGGGAGAAATGAAGCAGGTAACTTTGGGCAGCCCTCCATCATTTAAATCCAATTCACTTGCATCTCATGGCATTACCTCCCTAATGTCATAGTCCTCTTCAAGAATGAAAGACAAACAACAAACAAATGACAACTTAGGTAACAAACCTCATTTCATCTTAAATCTTTTCCTTTCCCACTCATTTTGTCTTCTGACTCTCACTAAGACCTGGATTCCTGTTGATGACACAGTTTCCCTGGCTAGCACTAGTTGGATATTCACTCATTCTTTCCAATTCACTGGTCCAGAGAGAGAATTTAGAATACTTCTTGGTCATCATTTCCACTTCCAAATTTACCTTCTACAAATATTATTTGTCCAATAAAAATTCTGGTATTTGGTGTCTATCAACCTCCAGAATACTTCCCTTTTTTCTTAATGAATACAGTCCATGTTTTCTCTTTCTCTCAATTCTAGCCCTCATTAATCTGGAATTTTAACATATATATTACTATTACTTCACTCTATCCTCCTACTTTCTCAACTTATTCATTTTCCATGACCTATTCCGCCATTCTACTTTAACTAAATAACCATGCCCGTGGTCCTATCACTATCCAAAAATGTACCATTTCCTTGCTCATACACTCTGCAATTCCTCTAGCTTTTCATAATTATTTAATCATTCCATCTCTTCCTCTGCCTTGGAACTCCACACCCCTATTGTTTATTTTCAGCATGACTTTCAATTCATTGACCCTTTTGCATGATTTAGTGAATAAATCTTAACAGTTGGACTACTGATAGGTTGAGGAAAACCGATAGATCTCAAAAACCATCAGTGATTTAGGAGATTGTCTACCTCAAGTATGGGAAGACTTTTTCCAGTGGAATAGGTGGATGAGAAGAGTTCTACTAAAAGGCCTTAAAGTTGGCTAAAGCAGTCACTGTGGAGCTTGGTCAGATATCAAAGAATCCAAAGTCATATACCATATCATAGGCCAGTGTCAATCATGTTGACTTTTGTCTTTCCACTGTACTTCAATAACTCTTGAAGAGAGAATAAGGCTGTTGATTTTATACAACTCTGCCTCATTTAAATCCAATTCATTCACAAGTCAAATATCACCCTGCTAAGTCATTAGTCCTCTTAGAAAATAAAGAACAATAATATAGTATTCTTCTTTTGAAATCTTCGACTCTTTGTCTCATGACCTGTCTTATTCTGCCAAGGATCATATCCAAATTGTAAAGGGCTTAAACTCTGAATGGGTGCACTAGAATCAGACAACCAAGCACTTAAGGCTAATTACCTATTGGACAATAACTCTATTAGCATATTTGGAATTTCTCTTCTCACAGTTAATGCTAGCTCAATGGTTAGGGTTAGGAGAATTGTAGGGAAGAATTAGGGGGTGAAGTGAGAGAGGCAGAGAACTTCACTTGGCCTCAGGAGGAGGAGGAGAATAGTGTGGAGATTTGTGGAGATTCTGAACTCTAAAATAAAGGAAGGATCCTTAGCAAAACTCCTGGCAGTTTTGTCTGTCTCCTTAACTTCTCCCCCTAAAGACCAAAGACTTTTGCTTATCCTGAGTCTGGCTGATTCTGAGGCCTCCAGGGAGCTAGTTCGGACTTCACACAAACTGCTCCTATCAACCTCTGCTTTCACTGCTACCTATGTGCTGCTTAATTAAGCCAAAGGAAAAAACGTGAAATTATATTGGCCAGATCATTATTAATTTGTCATATAAATTCAAATAAGCCCTTACTCTACAAGATGATTCTTTTACATCTCCCTAATTGACTCAATTTTCCTACTCACCATAGTACGTTTTTAAAGCTTTGTATCCCTCTTCAAACCTTCCATAATTTCTCCTGTCATCTCAGAGCTCCAGATTTCTATGAAAAAAATAATGCTATTGTCTGAGAGCTTCTCTGCTCTTTAGTTTACAATACCCAAATGTCTTCTGCCACTATCTCACATGAAGAAATGGTTTTTCTTTACAAGGCAAACCCATCTACATGCACAAGTTATTCTGTAACATTCTTTTTTTTCTCCAGAAGATCATCCTCTCCCCAATAATACCTTTTCCTTTCTTATCTTCAATCTTCCCTAGCTTTCTGCCTACAAACATGTCCAATATCTTCTCCATTCTCAAAAAACTATCATTTGATACATTTATCATTTCTAGCTATCATTCTATATCACTTCTGCCTTTTGAGAACAAGGAATGTGTTCAAAAGGATAGCTTCCTTCCTTTACTCTCACTCTCTCAATTCTTTAAATATGGCTTTAGAAACTCATTATTCAGTTGAAACTGTTCTCTCCAAAGTTATCAATGATCTCTTATTTGCTGAATCTAATGGCCTTTTCTTAATCCTTATCTTTCTTGACTTCTCTTCAGTGTTTAACACTAACATTCATTTTCTTCTGTTGATAATCCCCTTTTCTTCTTGTGTTTCTTGTTGAACTTCCTTCCTTTTTATACATTTTTTCATTTTAATTTATTATTTTTAGATTATACATGAACATTGATTTTTTTTTTACATATTTCCACATGGGTCATGTTAGAACAAAAATATCAGAACAAAAGAGAAAAACCACAAGGGAAAAAAAAAAAAACAGAAGAAAAAATGAAAATAGTATGCATTGATCTATATTCAATCTCTCTGGATGTGAATGGCATTTTTCCATCTTAAGTTTATTGAAATTGCCTCAGATCATTGAATTGCTGAGAAGAATCATTCTATCATAGTTGATCATCACACAGTCTTTATGTGGACAATGTTTTCCTGGTTCTGCTTTCTTTATTCAGCACCTGTTCCTATAAATCCTTCCAGGCTTTTTTTAAAAATCAGCTTGTTCATCATTTTTTACAAAATAATAATATTCCATTACTTTCATATGCCATAATTTATTCAGCCATTCTCCAGTTGATGATCATCCATTCATTTTTCAATTCCAAAAAGGACTTGGGGCAGGGTCTCTTATTGAGGAAGAATTGAAGGAGATTTTCATTTTCAGTTCATTACTAATCAATTGAAACTGATTTGAATTCAAATCAGAGAGAGAATTCAAATCAGTTTCAATTGATCAGTAATAAAGAGAACCAGCTATACCCAGCAAAAGAACACTGGGAAATGAGTGTGGAACACAACATAGCATTTCCATTCTTTCTGTTATGGTTTGTTTGCCTTTTTGCTTTTCTTCCCAGATTATTTTTACCATCTTTCTAAATCCAATTTTTTTTGTGTGTAGCAAGACAATTGTATAAATATGTGTATATATGTATATATATATATATATATATATATATATATATATACATATATATACACATATATTTTTAACATATTAACATGTATGGAACTACATTCCATCTAGGGAAGGGGGTGGGAGGAAAGAGGGGAAAAGCAATGTTGAAAAATTATCTATGCATATGTTTTGTCAATAAAAAAGCTATAATAAAAAAAAAAATAAAATTGCCTCTTCTTGGACCCTGATTTTCTGGTGCAATAATAACTCATTTATAAAACTCTGACCTGAAACTTAATTGATCTCTTCAACTAATTTTTTTAATCATAGTCACCATCTACTTATAACTTTAGAAATATAACTGGCACAACAGATGGAGTGCAAAGCCTAAAATCAAGAAGACCTTAGTTCAAATCTGGACTCAGGTAATTACTAGCTGTGTGATCCTGGATAAGTCATTTAACCCTGTTTATTTCAATTTCTTCTTCCATACAATAAACTGGAGAAGGAAATAACAAACCACTCGTATATCTTTGCCAAGAAAATCCCAAGTAGAGTCACAGAAAGTTGGACAGAACTGAAATAATCAACAACAATAACGATACTCAATAATGATATAGGGCATTTTATATGATTAGAAATAATTTTGATTTCTTCTTTTGAAAACTGTCTATTCATATCCTTTAACCATTTAGTGATCAAGGAATGGCTTTTATTTGATTCAGTTTCCTAAATATGTGATAAAAGAGACTTCTATTAGACAAATTTTCAGTAAGATGTTTTGATATTACTTCATTGTCTATCATTTTTTCTTTTGATAGATATTGTCGTCTTTTTAGCAAAATGTTGTTTCCTTCATTATCTCATTTAACTAAATCTATTTTTACTGTTGCTTTGCCTGAGATCAAGATTGCAACCTCCTTTTTACATGGGTTGAAGCATAATAGATTTTAATCTAGCCCTTTATTTCTGTTTCAAGTATATTTCTTATAAGCAATATATTGTACGATTAAGATTTATTATTTGGCTATCCATTTTCTGGTCCATTGAATCCATTATCCACTTATATTTTATGGATGAACTCATCTCATTCAAATTCATAGTTATGATTACCAACTGTGCATTTCCCTCCATCTTATTTTTTTCCTTTTATCTTTCTTCTCTCTTTATATCTTATCCCTCTTTAAAAGTTTGTTTTGCTTTTGACCATTGCCTTTCTTAATCAGCCTTGCCTTTTATCATCCTTCCTCCATGTCTTTTATTCCCTTTCTCTCCTATTTCCCTATTGACCCAGATAGATTTCAATTTCTTAATTGAATGTGTGTATATATATACATATATATATATATATATATATATATATATATATATATATATATATATATATATATATATATATATATATATATATATATATATATGGATGTGTATGTGCATGTATAGTCTTACCTCTTTAAATTAGTTCCAATGAGTGTAAGGTTTCAAATATTACCCATTACCACCTCTGCATTTATTTTCCTCTCTACTGTAAAAGCTCCTTTCATGCTTTTTTTAAATGAGAAAATTTCCCCATTCTATCTCTTCCTCCTTCTTCTGGTACATCCCTCTTTCTCACTCTTTCATTGTGTGTGTGTATGGTGGGGGTGGGGTGAATGTGTAAAGATAGATACATAGATATATATTTACATATGTATATAATCGAGTATATGTATATCCATATATGTGTGGGGATATGTATAGGTCATCCTTGATTCACACTCATGCCCTCTATATAGATTCATGGTAACTATAGTAATAATGATAAAGTTCTTAGGAGTGAAAGGTATCAATTTCCCATATAGACATTTCAAACAGAACTTTAATAAGCCTGCAATGATTACTCTTCATTTTTACTTTTTTGTGCTTTTTTTGAGTCTTATATTTGTGAAATTTTCTATTCAACTCTGACCTGATCAGGAAACTTTGAAAGTCCTCTATTTCATTAAATATCCTTTTTTTCTCTCTTGAAATAATATACTCAATTCTGCTAGGTAGGTAACTCTTGGTTGTAATCCTAGCTCCTTTACCTTCTGGAATATATTCCAAGTCTTCTTCTCCTTTAATGTTAGCCATTAAATCTAATGTTATCCTGAAGAAGGCTCTACAATATTTGAATTATTTCTTTCTGGCTGCTTACAATATTTTCTCCTTGAAACCTTCCTCCTTTCTTTCTCCTGGAAACTCTGGAAATTACCTATAATATTCCTGGGAATTTTCAGATTAAATTATCTTCCAAGATCTGATCAGTGCATTCTCTTACAGCCTATTTTACCCTCCTGACCTTAGAAATCAGAATGGTTTTCAGTTATAATTTCTTAAAATATGATATCCAGCTTTTTTTATTGCTTTCAGATAGTCCAATCATTCTTAAATTATCTCTCTTCAATCTATTTTCCAGGCCACTTGTTTTTGTTCACTTTTTAAAATTTTTGACTGTTTTATTGTTTCTTCATTATCTCACAAAGTCATTAGCTTTACTTGTCCAATTCCAATTTTTAAGAAATTATTTTCTTTAGTGATATTTTGTGCTCCTTTCCTCATTTAGACAATTTTGCTTTATAGAGACTTTTTTTAAAAATGTTTGTGGATTTTTTTTATCTTTTTACCTCATCAATTCTCTTTTTAATATACTATTTGCTTTAGTATTTTGTGTGTCTTTTACCAAGCTATTAATTCTCTTTTCACTTTTTTCCCTAGCACTCATATTTTTCTTGAACTCTTTCAGGAATTTTTGTTGAGCTTGGAACCAATTAACATTTTTTTCTTTCAGGCTTTGCTTGTAGCTAGTTTTTGCATTATTTTCTTCTGAGTTTGTGTTTTGGTCTGCCCTGCTACTGGAGTAACTTTTCATGGTCAGCTCTGCTCACCGTTGGGATGGAGAGGCACTCTGCCTAAAGGCTTTTTCAAACTGCTGTTTTCAGTGCTACTTCTAGGAGGTCTGAAAGTTTTCAGTACTTCTAAAGTGGCATGACTGGGGAGAAGTGTGGTCACTACTTTCCTTGTTTGTACTCTGGTCTTTACCCAGGAATAGCTCTTGCTTTCCTGCTGCCATAAACACCAGGTTATTCTTGACTCTGCTACTGAGACCAGCTCCCCTGCTCTCCTATAGTCACCGGCTAGTGCTCCTCCCAGCTTTCAAATATGCCCTTAGGTTCCATACTCCCTTGTGAGCAACCAAAAGCCTTGAAACAGGAAGCTAGAGCTGCTTTTGTGCAAGAGTTTGCAATTAGCACCAGCTTCAACCAGTGTAATCCTTTGATTACCTGTAATCCCTTTCTGACCAGTTAATTATATAGACACTGCATAGACACTGCCCCTCCCCAATGCACCTCTTTACTGTCTCTGGGCTCAGAGCTCCCGAAGCTGCTGCTGCTGTTGTGGCTTCCTAAAACCAGCAATGGTATTGACACTTTGTGCCTTCCAGACAAGCCTTTACCCAGTGTCACATTCCTAGTCTGCTGACCTTCTAAATTGTCTTAGGCTGGAAAAAATATCTTACTCTGATTCTTTGTTGGCTCTGCTGGTCCAAAATTTGGTATGAGGCTTTTTTTTTTTTTTTTTGCCTTTTTTCCCCTGAGGCAATTGGAGTTAAATGACTTGCCCAGTGTCACACAGCTAGGAAGTGTTAAGTGTCTCTTCTATAGTGGAGGACTAACTCAATATAAGAGGTTCTCCTGGTTTCAGGGCTTGTACTCTACCCACTGCACCACCTAGCTGCCCCATGAGGCATTATCTTAAAATTGTTTGAAAAAAAAATGTGGGGAGAGTCAGTCAGGTTGCTGCTTATGCTCCATTATTTTGGCTTTGTCTCTTAATCTTCCACTTTTTAATGCTCTTAATGATATGTTCTTCCTTCCTTCCCTGGTCCTTTTATACTTTACCAAACAATTGATAGAAGTTTCTTTTGCTAAAGAAGCTTCAACCTGATGAGACCATTTGCCCCCACCACTTCTCCATTTAAACACTGTCATCAACTTTCCTAGATCCATAGCTAATAAAGTCTCACCTTGTCATCTCAAATTTCAATCCTTTCAATGATAAAATAGATAGCTTGAGAAGGCCTCCATCTCCCAAAGCTTCTATATGGTTACCCAGAACAAAGAATGTCTGTAAACATACTCATTGTAATGCTATACCAGGAAAATGTCCTTGACATTGAGGATTATTGAGGATTGTCGTAGTTTAATGTTAAAGGAATGAATATGTCATTTCCCAGAAAATTCCAAAAATAAGATGCACACAATCTAAGAGGTTTGGAAATGGTCAGAGCATTCTTCCAAGTGCCTTCAGAATCCCAGGATTCTACTCAATTTTCTGTCTGTAGCTTTGAGTAATGTTTCTCTTAGGCAATTCTTTCCAGTCATAAAGCTGAGACACCTACAACTTTTATCATATGACCTAAGTGACTGACACAAGCTTAAAATGACAATTTCCCAAATTAAACATAACAGAAAACATCAGCCTGGGCAAATGTTTATTGGCCATTGTATCTTCCTAGACACTCTCCCTGTTCCTACACATACAGACACACACACACCTTTCCATTGATAACTGACTTAAAATTGTAGTCCAGATGGTCTTTTCAAAGTGACTTTCTCATGGTATGGATGTGAGTGGCTGATTAGGAGGTCAGGAATGTTTCAAACAATTCTCTTCTATAGCAGAGGACTAACTCAATATAAGTAGGACTGAAGAAAAGAAAATTTTAAGCAATAGGAACTCAATTTATGTTAAATAAAAATAATTAAAATAAAAAAGAAAGGGAGTATATGTATACATATGCAAAAAATAGGAAATATGATAAAAAAAATGCTGTAACAAAATATTTGGATTTGGTTCTGTTTCAATTTCCCACAGGATATCTGTTACTCTAAAACCACTAAATTAACTAGCAAAGCATGTCATCTTCTCTATTATCATGTAGTTATACATTTACCTCTACTGTGTACAAAATACATGCAAAGCAAATATGTAAACCCATCTCTTCAGGAATTCTTTTAACAAAGGCATTACTAGAATTGCCTCTAAACAGAATGTCAGGGGCCTCCCTCTCTCCAAGGTACTCAATTCTACTCTGTGGTATATATTTACACCTTCATGTTAATTCAAGATATGAGTGTTTAGGCATTCAAAATCACTTATAGTTACATTTTGACCTTTCTTTTTTCCTTATGAACAGAGAATTAGGGATTCTTAGTGACTTGTTCCAGTAAGCCAGCAAATATCAACTAATTCTAGAAACATTTATCAAACTCCTACTATGTACAAGTCACTGTGTTAGGTACTAGATTGGGGACAGGTGAGATTAGTGAAAATATGGTTTTCTAACCTATTTTGCATTTTGCTAAATAGGTCACATTTATTAATAGATCCTCTTAGTATTCCTCTTTTGAGGAATAACAGAATGCTAACCACGATGGTAGTGTAGAAATATGTATCTGTCTTGTCTCTCGCTGCTTGTGTCCATATGCACGTGTACGTGTGTGTGAGAGAGACAAATAAAAAAAGATAGAACCAGACAGAGATAAGACAAAGAAAGAGACATGCAAAGTGACTGAAACAAAGAAAAGCAGAAACAGAGACAGAAACAGAAAGAGGAAGCGACAAAGAGACAGAGAGAGAAACAAAAAGAAAGACAGAGACAAAGACACAGAGGGAAATATAATCCTAGTCATGCTTTAATTAGGGCAATTGTCTGTTACATATAAATACATGCATATGGTGTGACCTTTTCAATCTAATTATATTATTCTCTTTCTTGTAATCTCTGATCTAGTTGAACTGGCTTTCTTAATGGTCTTCAGATCTGACATTTCAGTTCCCACTCTATACTGTTCCATAGGTTGTCTGACATGCCTAAGCACTCCCTCTCCATCATCATCTCTTCTAGTTTCCTTTAAGCTCAGCTCAAACTGAGGTCTTGATTTTTAGCTCAACTTCATCCTATGTTATAGAGTTCTCATATTGTCTTATATTCAGATTTTTATTTGAGACAGGACAGAGACCGCATTGTGACTTCAAGCATACAAGAAAATAGTGAAATCCCCATTAATGGAGATCAGGGCCTTTTCTGAAACTTGTAGCTCATATTTTAATGACTATATAGAATGTAGCTTGCATTCTATGGTAAGGTTTGACCATCTGAGAGAGAGGAGGATACATTTGGAAATATGGGTAAAGAAAAAGTCCATTGCTCATTACTCATTGTGCATTGCTCAAATTTTCAGACTTTTTCAATACATTGAACAATTGTGTTAATTATTCTCCTCTGCTTTTATTTTTCATTCTTTCCCCTTTTTGAATAAAAAACACTACTTATTTTATGGGATGGCTCTATCAGATGGAAGGAGGAAAATACCTAAAGAAAGCATCAATGATTTCATAAACAAAAGACATCAATAAAAGTTGTTAATATAAATTTTAAAAAATTAAATGTCTATTGACTGATAAGTAGTATCCCTGAAAGGTAGCTTGCCTTCAAATATCTTTCCACCAGCCTGGCAGTTCACTATTTAAGATACACTGGGGTTAGGAAGAGAATGTTCAACAATTCTGTCTCCAGATCCCTTTTTTAAAATCCTAATATAGTTTAAGAGAAAATTCATCAGATTGTTGAGGCAGTAATTCTTACCTTAGAGTGAATAAATCATCCTTCCAAACTCAGCTGTGTTTTGTCAGATTAGCCAAAGAATCTATTAAATATTCATCTTTATCCATTACATATATATATATATATATTCATCTATATAGGAAATTTCTGTTGAGAAGGTCACATACTAAAGATCTTATAATATTAGATATTAAATCAAATTAGGGGAGAGAAAATCATGGTTCAATTTATTTTTTGTTTTGTTTCTTTTTATTTGTGAGATGTAGGATAATTGTATCACTAGGTTCCAGTTGCCCTGTCCCCTCCCCACCTGCCACCCTAACCTTCCTCAATGAAATCTGGAAGACCTAAGGAGCGTTTCCATTGAAGAAGTCTTCTAGAGGAAGACTGCCCAGGATGCTCATGCCAGGGGTGTGTATTCCCATCCACACAAAGCCTCCAAGGGCTACCCAAAGGGTTATCTGAGGTCTCACACAGATCCTCATTGAATCCCCCCTTCATTTTCCTTCCCCTTTTAATTTTGAATGAATAGTTCTGATGATAATTACCAAATGTCAATATGTATAGAAAATCAGCACTCTGTAAATATCCCACTTGGGCTGCTCTCTACACGTGTGCCTGCTGGAAACTCAGCAACTTTCAGTGGCGTCACATGTGCTGAGAGGGAAATGTTAACCAAAGAGCAAGGCTGGGAAAATTTTGAGCCGATCCAAAAGGGAAGAAATGTGAGGTTAACATCCCAGGGCCATTGACTTAAGAGTTGGATAGACTGTTGAGGTCAACTAGCCCAATCCTTGCTCTGTGTCAGAAACACTGGGTCTGCAATATCTCCGTCAAGGGGTCAGCAAGCCTCTCCTCGGGGATCCTCAGTCACTGCCCTCAGAAGTCAGCCATACCATTGGGAAGCAGCTCTATTGGTTAGAAAATGTTCCCAATGTTCAGAGTAAATCTGTCTCTCTCTGACTCCCACCCCATTGCTCCTTGCTCTGCTTTCCCAGAGCCATACAGAGCAAACCCAAACCCTCTCCAGATGACAGCCTTTCAAATATTGAAAGACAGCTGTAATGTCTCCCACTAGTCTTTTCTCCTCCAAACTAAACACCTCCAATTCAGATGATCTCAACACAGGATGAATTCAGACCTACTCATTTTGATTGTTCTCCTACATACATACTACAGCTTGCCTTAAAATGTGGTATTAAGAATGTAGTATTCCAGATGGAGTCTGAGCAAGGTAGAATAAGAGGGGGCCTGTCACCACCATCCTCTGAACAATGAAATTTATATGATCATATCATGTCTTTTATCTGCTGTACCACAGTGCTGACACATTTTGTGCCTGTATCCACTAGAGAGCCTACAATAAGTTAAAAAAAAAAAAAATGCATTCCAGCTTTGTTTCCTCCATCATCAGATGGATGCACTTGGTTCCTAAAACCCGAATGCAGCATTTTATGTGAGTGTCTATTCTATTTCATTTTGTCCACTTTGGCTCACAGTTATAGTCTAGGGATTTGTTTGGAATCTTAATCTCCAGTGTGTAAACTGACAGTCTCAATTTTGAGCCATCCATGACTGATAAGCCTTCATCTAACTCACTTATATATGAATATTGAAATGAAAAAGAGCTAAGATTGAATGAGTAAAGTTTCAAACTAGAAATCAAACCCAGTAAGGCCCATTGATTTCCTATTCTTTACCTGTGTGATCTTGGACAAGTTGCTTCTTCTTGAGCTCTATTTTCAGATGTGATGATAGCACATTTAATACACTGACTTAAAACTTACTTTATTTCTTCAACTTATTTTTTTTATCAGAGGCAGCATTTACTTATAAATTTAGAAGGTAGATGGCACAGTGGATAGAATGTCAGACCTGTAGTCAGGAAGTCTTGAATTCAAATCTGGACTATAAACTAGGGAGAAAAATATACGAATATAATATGGATGTAAGATTTATAGAACTAGAATTATTAAAATTTAGAAACTGCTTGGATATTAGGGCAGGGAAGTGAGAGGTGCAGAAGTGGTGAGGGAGAAGGAGGGCTGAGGATGACTCCAAAATGGTGAGTTATTGTTGTTCACTCATTTTATTTGTGTTTGACCCCATTTGAGGTTTTTCTTGCAGATACTAGAATGTTTGCCATTCCTTCTCCAGCTCATTTTATAGATGAGGAGACTGAGGCAAACTAAATTAACTGACTTATCCAGAATCACACAGCAAATAAGTATCAAAAAACAGATTTGAACTCATAAAGATGACTCTGACTCAAGGCCCAGTTCTTTATTTATAGTGCCACCAATCTGCCCAGTCTGTGAGATAGATGGCATCATTATCTCCATTCTACAAATAGGAAAATTGAGGCTGAAGGAAATTAAGTGATATCTAGGGTGATACTGCTGAAGCTATTTAAACTCAGATCTTCTTGACCTCAATTTCAGTCACTATCCACTGTATCTTGCAGCTACCTAAACTACTGAAAAAGGCTCCTAATTGGACTTCATGCTTGAAATTTTTCTCCTCTCCAAACTTTTGTTCACACAATTGTAAAGCTGACATTGTCATCGGCTATACAGTCATTGACAATATAGTTGACATAGTCATCATCATCATCAACTATATGACTCTCTACTTCAGAAACTTTAGTGATTCAGCTTCATATTGCAAATTCCTCTGACACTTAAAATTATCTTTGCAGTCATGTCCTATCATTTCTCCTCTACCTCTAAAAAGTCTGTGTTGTAATCAAACTGACCTGTTGATAGTGTTTCTGTATAAAACATTCTTTCTTGGACATCTGTCTAAATTTACATGCCTGGAATGGTTTCCACTTCATTCTGTATCTTCCTCCATTCAAGGCTCAGTTCACATACTACTTCCTAGACATTTCTAGCACCAATTGTTATCTTTTCCCTTCCTTCATTTATTAGCTTAATGCAATATCTGGTACATAGCAAGCAATTATAGGGAGCAGCTAGAAGAGCAGCTAGGTAGAGCAGTGAAGAACACAACAGCCCTAAAACCATAAAGATCTGAGTTCAATAATGCATCCTCATACTTTTTTTTTTTTTTAGCTGTGTGACCCTGGGCAATTAATTTAATACTTTTTATCTCAGTTTCTTCATCTGTGGGAGAAGGAAATGGCAAACTGCTTTAATATCTTTGGCAAGAAAACCCCAGATGGGGTCACAAAATGTAGGGCATGACTGAAACAATGCAACAACAAAGCCCTTATGTTAGCTATTATCATATTTATAATCATTATTTAATTTGTAATTATTTATACTCTACATGAAAGTCCTTTTTATTTTTCCCCCTACGTCTAATATAGTGCCTGAAACATGAGAGGTCCTTCATAAATATTTGCTGAACTGCATTGAAAGAAGTGAAGCAGAGAAACCATTAGGTCTTATCAAGAAAGATGGGTTTAAACTTTGGCTCTTGACACTTATTTTGTGACCTTGGGCAAATAAGCAAAGTAGTAGATAAAATGCTGAGTTTAGAATCAGAGGACTTGGCTTTGAATCCTGCTTTTATCATTTACTACTGAGCTGATCTTGGGCAAGTTCTTTATTCTGAGAAATTTATTTAACCTTACTGGGCTTCAATTCCCTTATCTAAAAAAGAAGAACTTCAGAGACACGAAAGTTCTTTGAAGCTCTGAACCCATTATCCTATTAGATCTAATATTCTCAGTTTTATCTTCTATAAAATAGGATTTTATTTGCTTTAGCTACCTCTTCGTAGTTTTTTGTTTCTCTAAGCTCTTGGTAAACCATAATGTGTTATATAAATGTGAGATGACATTATCACCCATCTATATCTGACACCTTAAAACTTGTCACTCAGAATCATTCTACCCTTTTTCTCCTCTCTGACCACAATCTTCTTAGTCTGACTCTTAAACTCTCTCATTCCCACTGAACTGTTTCTCCAGTCTCATTGTAATTCCATTCCCTTACCTTCCTAGTCTACCCATCATTCATTTACGTCCAAATCTATATTTCTACCCAATTTAGACTCCATTGTAAGCAATTTCAGTACTCTTTACTCTAGCATCTTAGATTTTTCTCAGTCCCTTCACTGTTCAATGTGTCCATCATACATAGACACATAACTGTCTGTACAAAAAAAAATGTCAAAAGGCCATATTGGTTAGTTCACTAAATATGCCTTCTATCAAAACTCACTAGGACCCTCATTGAATCTATTCTTTTATGTGTCTCAACTTATTTAATTCTTACAACTACATTTCCAATCATTAGCCTCTTTTCAAAGTTGCTAGACCTCTTTCAACCCCCACCACTCATAGTCTTTGGAAGGATAGGGAGGCCTTATGATATGAGTTCCCTTGCCTTCCCACCTCTTTCCTTGTTGTCTCCACAATTCTAAGTAAAAAATGTTATTGTATTTTCACCCATCCTCTCTTCTTTACCCCTATCTCAGAAAAGGTGCTCTTTCTTTTTTCCAAGGTTAAACACATACTCTCAATCCTATCCTCTTATATCTTTTGAGGCTTAACTCTAACAATTAGAATTAGAATTATAAGCAAGTTAATATGAAAAAATTCTAGGAATTTTTGTTGACTACAAGTTTAGTATTAGTAGTATGACTTGGGCAGTCTTCAAAGGTCATTCTATTAAACTATATTAATTGAAAATTAGTGGGCCCAACAAGGGAGGTAATAGTTCCACTGTATACAACCCTGTTAGACCACATCTGGAGTATTGTGCGCATTTTAGCAGAAGCATTAAGTAACTAGAGGCCACACAAAGGAGAGTGGTTAAATTGCTGATGAGATTTGAAACCATTTCACCTGAGAACTAGTTGAAAAAAAATTAAGGTTGTGTTTGTGGGTGGATCTTGAAATAGTTAAAGGGTGATTATGTGTGAGATAGATTAATCTTATCCTATATATTTTCAGAGAACAGAACTTAGATCAGTGGGCAATAATCAGAGTGGCAGATTTAGGCTTGGTAGGAAGGAGAACATTTTAACATTTAGAAGTAACCAGAAAATAATATAGATGGCCTTAGTGATGGATTCCATCATTCAAGGTTTTTAGGCACAGGTTAGATGAGTACTTGCTTGAGATGTAAAGACTGAATTAGATAGAGTAGATCACCTCAAAATTCTGTTCTGTTAAGGTACTGCAATTAGTTTGTTCTAGTACAGACCATAACATGTCTCCACTGAAGTATTATCAAAGATTCTTCACTAGAGTTCTTTCCTTCATAGTCTTTCTCTCTTGTAAACAGTAGGATATCATAGGAAGAGCATTAGGCTTGAATCCTGAATCTGCTAGAAAGAGTGACAGACAGATAAAGGAGCTGGAGAAGGAAATGACAAAAAAAACTCTACTATCTTTGCCAAGAAAACTTGAAATGGGATCACAAAAAGTTAAACATAACTAAACAACAATGTACAAGGTACTTTGCAAGTTCTGGAGAAACAAGGCAAAAAATGAAAATTTCCACATCCTCAGAAGACTTAATTTCTACTTTGGTGGGGTTGGGTTGACATAAAATGTAAAAAATAATCATAAGAATAATTGATGAAAGGAGCCTGATCCATTTTATGTTGATTGCTGGATGCCAGTTACTGTTTGGAATGTTGACTGCATCTGAAAAGAAAAATAGGTATTCCTACTGGCACCAGGTTGAAAGAAGTGAGAGTATCTTCTGGACCTAGAAGCTTATACACCTTATACACAACCTTTTTATAAATATCTTAGAAGAAAAAGTGAGGAGAAAAAGGTACTAGCCACTAGGGAGGAGATGGAAGGCTTCCACAAAAGGTATAAGATGAGTTGGAAAGGGAAAAGTTTAGAAAGCTATGAGAATTCTGTATTCATAGAGGAAGAGGTAGGGCATGTCAAACACAAGAACCAGCAAATGCCATGGTCTCTATGTGGGTGGGATGGACAGAGAGTGTGTTCAGAGGACAGTTTGACACAATACACAATGTGTGATAGAAATTTGTTATGAGACAGATGAAAAATAGGATAGTGCCAGATTGTGCAAAGTTTTAAATGTCAGAATAAGAAATTTATACTTGACATTTAATAGTTTCCAGAAATTCAAAGATTTCTGATTGACAATTTTTTGCATAAGGAAAATTAGTCTGGCAATGGGGTGGAAGACTAGAGTTAGCAAAGAAAGATAGGAAGACACTACCAAGAGACTGTGGGGGTAAGAAAGAGCAGAGTCAAAATGACAGAGTAATAGAAACTATAGAAACACTAAAATAGAGTCCAGATCTCCAACTGAACTGTTTTTATAAAGATATAGAAAATGTATCAGACTAAATTCTTATTGGAAACTGAGGAAAATGTCGCCTTACCATTTTTCCTATTAGCCACCTTCCAGGGATATTGGGAAGATCAAATGAGATAATAATTATAATTTTTAGCATAGTTCTTAGCACATAGTAAGCACTATAGAAATATTATTTTTTCCAATCCAGGTTAGCATAAGGAAAGAGATAGAGAGGTCTTCAAATACTCAGGACAAGATGTCTACCCAAAAGCATCTCATAGAGAATAGTCCCTAAAGCCCAGTGATCAAAAGAGTATTCAGCCTCTTAATTTCCTCGTAGAGGAAGCATGAGGTAGAAGGATGTGACATGCAGTCCCTTAACTAGTGTGGGGTACAGGAACAAATAGCACTATCTAGCAGTTCTCTCAGCATCTTGTTCTGGGTCACAGATTCAGAATAGATTGAGGTGGGAACATAGTCCAAGGTGTGGTAGAGAAAAGAGGTCATGGTTATAAGCACTCGTCAGAAACAAGTTAAGAAGCAAAAAATAGCTGTATAGTTCTGTCCCCAGGAGCAGAAGAGGGACTCAGTTTTAGCCTCCAATCCAGTCTGAAGCCTACAGTAAAATAACCAGGATGGGACTATCAACCAAAAAAGAACCTGAAGTTTTGTAGCTCTAAAACAAAAAAATGCTTCCCACTAAAGTGATAATAGCCAAGTCTAGCAACAAGTTACTGAAACTACCAATCAGAAACAAGTCAAAAGGCATCTATCTACCTTGTATTTAAATTAGGATCAGGAATTTGTAGAGGTCAAAACAGGAGGGCACTGAGCAGACTTCACCTTGGATCACATTACTTTAGGGGTGCTGAAAGTTTGTCAGTCCCCTATCTGAAGTGTAACCAAGATACTAAAATAACACAATACTCAATATCTTAAGAAAGCAACAGGACCCAAGAAAACAAAAACTCAAATAAAGTACTCCTCCAAAAATGTCCAGAAATTATATCTAATCTAAATTAGATATAATTTAGTCAAGAAGTAGAATAGAATAATGAGCACAAACAAGGAATCACACTATAAAATTATTAAGGTAGCAGATAGAGCCAAAAGAAGAAAATGACTCCAAAAACATCTGCAAATAATCTTAAAAAAAAATGTACCTTAAGCACAAGTCCAACCAGAATTCCTAAAAGAATTAATACAAGAGTTAAAAGTTACTTTGAAATTATTTTGAAACAAGCTGTGGTACATGAAAGTAATGGAATAGTATTGTTGTATTAAAAAAAAATGATGAATAAGCTAATTATAGAAAGTCTTGGAAAGATTTATATGAACTGATACTGAGTGAAAAAAAGCAGAACCAGGAATACACATATAAAAATATGTATCAGCAATAACAGCAAGAATATGCAATGATCAACTATGAAAGGCTTGGATCTTCTCAGAGTTCAGAGATCCAAAGCAATTTCAATAGATTTTAGACAGAAAATGCCATCTGCATTCAGAAAAAATCCAAGGAAACTGAAAATAAATCAACATATGCTATGTTTACCTTTTTTACTCTGATTTTTCTCTCCCATTATGATTCATAAAGCAATCTGTATTAAAAATAAACTTCCTACAATTAAAAAAAGAAATTATTTTGAAAATATTTTGAAAACCAAATGAAAATAGGAACAAAAGTAGTAAAAGAATAAAGTATTAAAGGAAATTAATAGTTTGAGACAAGAGGCCCAAAGCATTACATAAGAAAATTAATTCTCTGAAAATCTCAATTGTCCAAAGAAATAATAGTGACTACATAAGAAATCAAGAAATATATATACATATATATATATATATATATATATATATATATATATATATATATATATATATACACTCTGAGAAGGCAGAAAGAAAGAATTCAAATACCAAGAAGTCACAGTTAAGATCATACAAGATTTTGTATCCACTAAGAAGACAGCTTAGAATACAAAAAAAAAAAAAAAAAAAAAATTAGACTTACAGTCAAGAATAATTTGCCCAGCAACATAAGTGTAATGCTAAGAGAGAAAAAGATCTTTTTTTCAAAAATATAGAGAATTTCTATATGCAAAGAACAGAACTACATAAAATCCTTCATATGAACACAGGAGTCAAGAGAAGTATACAAAGTGACTAACATAATAGATTAAACAAGGGTAAAAGGTTTATTTATATTCTGACATGAGGAGATGACACATGTGTATCCTAGAGATTCTATAATCTCTATCAAAATCAGGGGTCATAGAGGGAGCCTAATTAGAAAGAAGGCCTGGAAGTGATTCTGCTTTGTTTCTATGATCTTAAAATAAGAACAGAAAGGGAAAGTAAAAGGGATATACTGGAAGAGGTCAAGCAAGCAAATAGAAGACTATGCAAAAGATAACAACAATGTTGAAGAAAGCCCATCATATTTGAATCTCATTCTCATCTGAACTCCTGAGGTGAAAGGAAAATCTACACAAACACACAAATACACAAATACACACACACAAATGCACACACACATGCATATGGAGACATGCATAGTTGGGTATAAAAATACATTTCATTCAACAAGGAAACAGAAGAGGAAAAGAGTAAGGGAAATGGGGGATAAATGAGGCATAATCAGAAGCAAAAGAAAACAACAACAACAACAAAAAAAAAACTCTTAAAGAGATGTTGGGAAGCAAAGAAGTAATTATATATTTTTAAAAATACAAATACACAACTGCCAATTATAATTATAAATAGGATAAATTCACCCATAAAATAGAAGAGGGCAACAGAATAGATTAGAAATTAGAATCTACCTGGGGCAGCTAGGTAGTGTAGTGAATAGAGCCCCAGCCCTGAAGTCAGAAGGACCTGAGTTCAAATGCGGTCTCAGACACCTTAACACTTCCCAGCTGTGTGACCCTGGGCAAGTCACTTAACCCCAACTGCCTCAACTAAAAAAAAAAAAAAAAAAAATTAGAATCTACCAGCCACTGTTTATAAGAAACACATCAAGTAGAAATATACACAGAGTTAAAATAAGGGAGTAGAACAGGATCCTTTATGCTTCTAAGTAAGGTGAAAAAAAGTGAGGGGTTTTAAGAAACTACATTTTGGTGAAAAGTCATATAAATAATGAACTAATAACAATACAGTACATCTATGTACCAAATGGCATAGCATCTAAATTCTTAAAGACAAAGTTAAATGTGTTGGAGCAAAAAATAGGTAATAAAAATTTAATCAACGTTATCACTCTCAGTTTTAAATAAATCTTAAACCTCCCCCCCAGAAAAAAAAAAAGAACAAAGAAAAGAAGGCTTTGAATAACTTTCTTTAAGTTGGATATTATAGAAGTCTAGAAAATATTGGATGGAAACAGGACTAAATATATTTACTTCTCAACTGTATATGTCACCTTTACAAAAAAACAGCCACATATTGAGGCACAAAAACTTCACAAACAAATGCAGAGAAGCAGAGATTTTAAATGCACCTTTTATGGACCGTAATTCAATTGACATTATATTCAACAAATTGCATTTGAGACAAGATTAAAAATTGACTGGAAATTAACAATCTTAAAGAATTGGTGGATCAAAGAATAAATCATAGAAATGATTGGGAACCTTATTAGAAATGACAGTAATGGGACAAAATAAACCAAAATTTTGGGGAAATAGCTAAAGTAGTAGTTAGGAAAATTTTTATATTTCTAAATATTTTTTATCAATAACAAAGTGAACATACAGATAAAGTGATTGGATGTTAAACTTTGAAAATATATAAAAATCAAAAAAGTTAAAAGTCCCAGTTAGGCATCAAAATAGAAATCTTGAAAGTCAAAGAAATTAGCAAAACTGAAACCACTGGAATTAATAAAACTAGAAAGCTTTGGATTATGTGTGTGTATACATACATACATATGCACTATAAAAGACATAAGCTATTAGCTAACTTAAATTGTTTTTTAAACAAAGACCAAAAAATACTATTTTTAAAAAAGATTAATTCATAACAAATGAAGAGGTAAAGAAAACATTAAGATCTATTTTCCCCATTATTTGCCAATAAATTTGAAAATATAAATGAAATGAAAATTAATATTTTAAAATTAAATAAGTATTTAATAAATTTAAAATAACAATAAATTGTATGAATATTTTATAAAATATTTAGTGGATGAATATTTTTTAAAATCTACATCACCCAGATTAATGTAACAGGAACTAAATGATATAAATAGTCCTATTGACTATTAAGCAAAGTATTTATTAACACTCAATATGAAAAGAGAATACAGGGTAAAAAGGATTTACAAATCAATCATATCTAATATTTTTAAAAAGCAGTTAATTCCAATAGAACAAAAACTATTTGAAAAGGTAGGAAAAGAAGCGTTCCTACCAAAATAAGGGAGTAATTATAAAGATAGCAGCTTGACTTCATTTCATCCTCATCACAACCTTGAAATGTAGTTTCTATTATTATACCCACTTCAGAGTTGAAAATACTGAAGTAAATAGAAGGTAAGTGACTTCTTTGTACATCTACTAAGTGTCTGAGTTCAGACCTGATCTTAGTTGATCCAGTCCTGGAGCTCATGGCACTCACTTCCCACTATGCTTCTAAAAGAAATTATTAGTTTCATAGAAAACTGGAAAGATTTGTGTGAACTAATGCAAAATTAAATGAGAAGCAAAAAAACAAAAACAAAAAACAATTTAAACAATAGCACTACTGTAAAGATAAGTGACTAGAACACTCAGGAAGGCCTGAGTTCAAATCCAGCCTTACATACTTAGTAGTTATGTGATCCTGAGCAAATCTCTTAACCTTGTTTGCCTCAATTTCCTCATCTGTAAAATGCACTTATAAGAAACACATTAAGTAGAAATAAGGGTAAACTTTGAAAATATATAAAAATCAAAAAAGCACTTCAGTATCTTTGCCAAGAAAACTTCAAATAGGATCATAAAGAGTGGGACATGACTGAAAATGACTAAACAATAAAGACCAAGCATTTTGAAAGACTCGGGAGCTCTAATCAACACAATGACTAACTACATTTTCAGAGGATTGATGATCAAACATGATAATCACTTTGAAACAGAGAAGTGCACAGTCCAGGGTGAAGATTGTGCCAGATGATGGTAATGTGAATGAGAAGGAAAATAAGGAAGAGGAAGAGGAGGATAGATATAGCAATACTGAAATTCATTTCACTT
Organism: Sminthopsis crassicaudata; assembly: GCF_048593235.1. NCBI lineage: Eukaryota > Metazoa > Chordata > Mammalia > Dasyuromorphia > Dasyuridae > Sminthopsis > Sminthopsis crassicaudata. The sequence goes on along the minus strand of NC_133619.1, from coordinate 498,071,219 downwards.
CTTTGTACATGTTTATAATGGGTCTTGTATTTCTTGTTTTTTCAATGGGGTAGAGGTCAAAGAGGGAGAGGAAGAGAATTTAGACCTGGAAAATGTATTTTTATTTGAATTTGTATAAATAAGAGGCTTTTGAAAACATTATTTTAATACATAGTTTCTTTTTAAACTATATAATGCTATTTGGGACCCCTTTCCAGCTCAAAGACTCTGCCTTCAACCACTGTAAAGGAGTGAGTATGTAAAATGTTTATACAAAAATGAATGAAAGGGCAGCTATTTGGTGCAGTGCAGTGGATAGACCACCAGCCCTGAAGTCAGGAAGACCTGAGTTCAAATTTGACCTCAGACACTTAACACTAAACACTTCCTAGTTGTGTGACCCTGGGCAAGTCACTTAACCCCAATTGCCTCATCAAGAAAAAAAAACAAACAGGTAATAAATGTGAATTTAAAGATAGAGAAGGAAAGCATAGTCACATGGCAGACATATTGGAAAACCAGACAGCCATAAAACAATGGTATTCCTAATGAAGCAATTGTCAGGCTAAACTGGAAGTGAATGAAATGCTTTCTGCTGAATGAATGCAGTCCAGTAATTGAACAAGTCTGATTCAAAAGGGCCTAAAAGATATGACCATAATCAAATACTGGAGGCTATTTTTCTCCTTCTGGTTGAACAGTCTTTTCTTTTAAAATTTTTCTCCAGCTATTACCCATAAAATATCCAGTCAAAGCCAGGATGAAAAAATCCAAGGAGTTGGTCACTTTTAATACATTGGGACAATTGTCCTTTCTGAGTTTATCTATATATGTGCAATATTCAAAATTAGGAAATCAGACAACTAAATATACTGTTAATTATAGCAACAGTAAGATGAGCAAAATTCCAAAGAATCCTAGGACTGAAAGCAAGCTCAGAAAGTTCTCTGGCCCATTCTGAAAAAAAAGACTGTTAATATCTTGCTTATAAAGGCATCTTGGTAATGGGACCAAAGTCTCATCTTAGACAATAAACACTTTTTTTTTCAAAATTATTCTGAAGCTTTCCAGCTTTAAGTCCCTTCTATTTTAGATTGTTATCACTAGAACTGGCACAGTTGTTGAGGGCAAGGGTGAGTCTTATCTTTATTTTACTTCTCTCCCAAATCTAACCCTGCATGTTTGCCCTTAAGATAGCAGGCACTAGAGGCAGCTAGGTGGCTCAGTGGATAGAGCACCAGCCTTGAATTCAGGATGACTCGAGTTCAAATTTGGTCTCAGACACTTAACACTTCCTAGCTGTGTGACCCTGGGCAAGTCACTTAACCCCAGCCTCAAAAAAAAAAAAAAAAAAAGACACAAGATAACAGGCACTAAATAACTGTAAATTAGATTGATCTCAACAATCAGATCTTCAATGAAAATTTCCTGTTTTAGGAACATGGAAAAGTTTGTATGAACTGATGCAAAGTGAAATAAACAGAACCTCCCAAAATACCTATTACAACAATGATTTTCATTGTTGTAAGAAGCATTTTGGAGAGATTCTGCTTATAATTTAATTGCACTGGATAATTTTTAAATTGATTAAAAAAATTTTAAGTTCTCAAAATTAATATTTGTTTTTGAAGAAAGTTGGAGGGGAATAGTACAGAATATCATATATAATATCAGACAAGCCATAGTAACAGGGTTTTTTGTTTGTCTGTTTTTCTTTGTTTTAAGGGAAGGTTAGATCTTGTCTTAGAACAAAAAAGGGAGAGTCTTTCCAGAAATGATTGTAACAAAGATGAAAGGCATCAATAAAACTTAATTTTATATACATAGGTTTGTTTCTACCTAATAACTTTATTAGCATAGATTTCTAATAAAGGAAAAAAAAAACAGCTAAGAGAAAAGGTGTCTGTTGTCATTGGTTAGTTCATCAGGATATGGTTCTTAACTTGCCAATCCCATCCAATTAGACTAAAACAATATCTTCCTTGTAATTGGAACATGAAGTCCAACAACTCAATTGACCTGTCAGGCAATTCGGGATGTTATTTATTTGCTCTGTATCAAATATGAGTAAACTGAGTCTTAGGGGGGTGAAATGAATTGTCCTAAGCTTTTCCAGTAAGGCCATCTTCCACTGTGACATCTTGCCTCCACTCCAAACTTCTTAAAACAAGTTATTTAAGCCTATAAATAAGAAGGGTACATCCTTACCATGTTTCCTATGCCTTTTAGAAGATTCTAAAGAAATGTCACTTAAAACGCTAAAAGAATTCACTCTGCAGTTAGTGTTTTTGTTTTGCCTTCTATAGTTTCACCACTTGAGGGAGTAAAACCCAGCAATATAATCAACTGTGCACTACTTTGGGAGGAATCTTCAAGGTTGTTTTACCTCTCTTTTTAAACAAATGTTCTGCTGCACAATTGCCACTATCTGATGTGTTTTGCTTCTCCTGTGGTTACTTTTCTAAAAATATGTTTCTGCAAAATCCCCCTTTTGGGTTCGGAAGCCCACAGGCAGGGTTAGCGAATGTGGGAGGCTCTCCTCCCTCAGAGAGAACCTAATGGCTGGGGGTGGTAATTGGGATGCACCAAGAAAGCAAGAAACGAATCTATCTGCCCCCAAGTGAAGGCTGAAGGTGGGAAGTTTATGAGGTCTAGGGACCTCCCTGGTTTTTCTACCACAGCCTCCATCTCCTCTGAGGACAGAATGAGCCTGGGAAATAATGACATCTTGCTGGGAATGTGGGACTTGGAGGACCTGAGAGGTCAAGATTTAAATGGTGGTCACAACTTCTGGTGAAGGTGGGGTCAGGGTGGACCTGGAGAGATTTTTTTTCTTCATACAGATAATAGTTGATATCTATGAAAAAGCAACAAATTAAGGTGCTAAGAGCACTGAATTTGGGATCAGAGAACTAATTTTGAGTCCCATTCTTCCTGCCTATTAGCTGTGAACTCATACAAGTGACTGTCAACCTCATTGACTTCATCTGTAAAATAAGGATAATATGGTTTGTTCTGCTTACCTCACATGGTTGTCATGGGGATAATATGAAATGTCATAGGAAAAGTAAATTGCAAGCATAAGGTGCTCCATAAATATCAGTTAATATTATTTTTAAGTTTCCCACATTTTTGTAGCACTTCTATACAGAGTAGGGATCTTAAGGGAAAGGACAAAACTGAGTTCAAGTCTTTCATATTTCTTTAGGCAGTTATCAAAACAGTTTCAAAGAATTCCATTTGGTGATAGTCATATTTACATTGTAATTTGTTTTATAATGCGATTTGCTCTATGTGATATTGGTAGTCAATGTTTAATGATGCCCATTTTATGAGATTAAATGACTTGATCAGGACAGTATAAATACTGGATTTAGCCAAAATGAAGTCTAAGATCTCTTCTGATCTAGAATTAACATTCAATGAATATCTTGGTCCTTCTACTATATGACTAAGTCTGAGAATCATTGAGTAGAAGAGAGAAAAGTATTCAGGCAGACATTTTAAAGAGGATACTATGGGAAGAAAACAAAATGAGAAGGAAACAAGCTTCATTTACCTTCTGCATTGTGGTCACTCATTCCTCACCACCCCACCATACCCCCATGAATATATATTTGCAAGGCAGATTAGGATGAAAAAGAAGAGAAGGAAGGAAGACCCACTGTCAAATGTCAAGGCTTTAAGCAAAACTTTGAAGTCTGACAACTCCTTAACTTCAGATTATGTTTTGTGGAATTTGAAAGGGGGAGGGGGGAGAATGGAGGGAAAAAAATGAGAGAAGGAAAGGAGAAAGAAGCAGAGGGTTAGGGAGAAAGAGGAAGGAAGGAAGGAAGGAAGGAAGGAAGGAAGGAAGGAAGGAAGGAAGGAAGGAAGGAAGGAAGGAAGGAAGGAAGGAAGGAAGGAAGGAAGGAAGGAAGGAAGGAAGGAAGGAAGGAAGGAAGGAAGGAAGGAAGGAAGGAAGGAAGGAAGGAAGGAAGGAAGGAAGGAAGGAAGGAAGGAAAGGAGAAGCAAGGAGAAGGGAGGAGAGGAAAGGGGAGGGGATAAAAGAGAAGGAAAGGGAGGAGGAGAAGGGGGAAGAGAGGGGAAAATCACAAGAACAAGGAATAACCTAAGAAAGATTGAAAGAGATGGGGGAAAGAAGAAAAAGAGCTTTAGATTTAAAGTGATTCCCACTACATAGAATTCCCAACCCCTCCATTTTTGTCTACCTGCATTTTTTGATTTCCTTCACAGACTAATTGTACACTATTTCAAAGTCCGATTCTTTTTGTACAGCAAAATAACTGTTTGGACATGTATACATATTTTGTATTTAACATATATTTTAATATATTTAACATGTATTGGTCAATCTGACATCTGGGGGAGGGGGTGGGAAGAAGGAGGGGAAAAGTTAGAACAAAAGGTTTTGCAATTGTCAACCCATACATATATCTTGTAAATAAAAAGCTATTAAAAAAAAAAAAAAGAGATTAAAGTGATTCCCTTTGTAAAAGACATTCAGACATTTTGCACAACACCTGAAAGTGTAATTGAGAACTTCACATAAAGTAGATGGGAAGGAATTTCTCAGGAAGATCAGTGGCATGGTGTAATGCCAGAGAAACTGAGGCAAGATAGAGATTAGAGTGTATTTAATATTTTCTTTAAATGGCACAACAATGGCAACAAAATAAAGGAAAATATCACTGATAGACCTCATATATGATCAATCCAGAGTTAATTATCTCTTCTGTGGACAGCCAGTGAGGCATATCTCCTGCCTCAATCAACAGAGTGATGGAACCTGGGGTAAAATGAGAGATATATATTCAGAGTTAGCCAAAATCTTTGTTTTTTTGTTTTGTTTTGTTTTGTTTTTTGTACTTTGTTACAAGGGATGTTCTAGTTGATTGCAAGAGAGAAGAAAAGCATTGAGAAGAGATTGTGAGTTGAGAAAAAGAGCATAGACATAATATTTTTAAACATAATCTTTGTAGACTCCTAAAATAAAATCTAGTCCATGGTGATATTTTCATAGTTACCACATGGCCTGTGCATATAAGTGACAAGACCCATAAATAAAACCATTGTGGAGTGAGGGGTTTTTGAAGGCTCAGGGTAACCTAAAAAAAAAAAATGTTGCTTTAGGAGCTCAGTGAGTTTGTGTGACACTCCCAGTGCCTCTGTGATGATCACATAAATATAGTGTAAAGGATAGGATTTAGAGCAGGATTGTAGTCATTTAACATTGCACAGTAATTGGCCCAGAATGATTTCATCTAACCCAATACCTTCCTAGATGCTGATGGAGGTAGGTAAGAAGAGATTAATTTTAGAAAAGCAGAGACTTTATCAGTCACCAGGCCTTTCCTATCCTGTGTTGACTTCTCTAAGGCTGTGCCTTTCATAGTGATGTTTACAATTGGCACCTCTAAGCGATTTAAGCATTTAAATGATTCTTCCTCTTCTCAGGACTAGGAACCATAGAGTCATTCAAAAAATAGGCAAAATTGTAAAGTAGGTAATGTTTGTTCTTGCTACATTCCAACTTCCCTTTTTTTGGCTCTTTCATACCTACTGATCCTTCTGAGCCTCAGTTAAACAATTAGTCAACTATCATTAGTGATAGCAATGAGGTCAATAACCATAGGATCACTCTAACTATAGGAACTTTAGATGATGTACAGTAAGATCAATTACACATGGATAGGCATAAAAACCCATGTTTTCCCAAAGAATAAATGATGATAGCAAAGAGAGGAAATGTTTTCTCTAGATCAACTCATTGTCACTTATCTAAGTACAAAAATTACTCTATCTATCTTAAACCCCAGATCTCACTTTCTACCAAGCTCCTCTTTTTTTTTTTTTTTTTTTTTTTTTTTTTTTAGCAACAAATTGTTTTTGTTAATTTAAATTTTATTTTGTTTTCGGTTGCAAATTCTTTCCCTCTCTTCACCACCTTCTTCATCCATTGAGAAAGCAAGAAATATGATTCCCATTATACATATGAAGATATGTAAAACATATTTCATTATCTATGCCCCAAAAATAAAAATTAAGTAAAATAAAGGAAAACAAATACTTTAATCTGTACTACTCTGACACCACCAAGTCTCTACCTGGAGATGAATGCCACTTTACATCATAAGTCCTTTGGAATTGTCATGGATCATTGTGTTGATTTTAGTAGCTAGGTTTTTCTGTTAATTATCTCTACAATCTTGTTCTTATTATATAAATTGTTTCCCTTGTTTTGTTCATTTCATTTCACATCAGTCCAGATAAGTTTTCCCAGGTTTTTCTGAAATTACCCACTTCATCATTTATTATAGCTTTATAGTATCCCATCACTCTCATGCACATAGCCTTAAATATTGCAGCTATGTGATCCAGTAGGAAGAGCACTGGCCCTGAAGTCAAGAGCACTTAAATTCAAATTTGGCCTCAGAGACATACTAGTTGTGTGATCCTGGCAAATCATTTAATTCTCTTTGCTTCAGTTTCCTCATCTAGAAAGCGATCTGGAGAAAGAAATAGCAAACCCTTACAGTATCTTTGCCAAGAAAACCTCAAGTGGAGTCAAAGTCAGACATGATTGAAAAATGACTGAACAATACCTTTATATATTATAACTTGTTCAGCAATCATCCATTTGATGGACATTCCCTCAATTTCCAAATCTTTGACGCTATAATGTTTTGTCTTTCTATCTATCTATCTAGATATATATATATATATATATATATTTTTTTTTTTTTCTACTCGATTTCTATTCTTTTCTACTTGATTTCCTTAAGCTATAGAATTAGCAGAGGTATTTTCATATCAAAGTATGCACAGTTTTATAAGCCTTTATAGCTATGAATTATTCTCCAGAATAGATGAACTGGTTCATAGCACTTTCCACCAATGAAATGCCTCTTCCAACATTTATCATTTTTCTTTTCTATCATCTTAACCAATTTGATGAGTGTGAGATGCTACCTCAGAGTTGTTTTAATTTGCATTTTTTCTAATTATTTGTGATTTACACCATTTAAAAATTTTTGCTATTAATAGTTTTTATTTCTTCATCTAAAGACAAACTATTAATATATTTTGACCAATCATCTATTGGGAAATGACTCCTATTTTTATAAATTTGGCTCTGTTCTCTATATATTTGAAAAATGAAATCTTTATCAGAAAAAAACTTTCTAAAAAATCCTCACTATCACAATGATCCATTTCTTTATTTTCTTCTAATCTGGGGTTCCCTAATTTTGTTTGTGCAAAAACTTTTAAATATTATTTAATCAACATTATCCATTTTGTCCAAGAATTCTCCACCCCTTACTTGCTCATGAACTTTTCTCCCATCCATGGTTTTGATGGATAATTTCTTCCACAATCCCTTCATTTGTTAATGATATTACCTTTTATGTCTGAATCATGTGCCCATTTTTGGTTAGCCTTGGTATAAAATGTGAGATGTTGAGATCTATTCTAGTTTCTGCCAGACTACTTTCCAGTTTTCTTAGCAGGTTTTTGTCAGATTTTTGCTTCAGTAGCTAGGATCTTTGGTTTATCTGATACTAGACTATTGTACTTATTTCTTCCATAATGATGAGGTGTGAGAATTGAGAGTAAGAGATCCCCTCTGGTCAATGCTGTGGGTCCTTTTCAGAAGAATTCATAAACCCGATGTCTGTGGGAAAAAGGGATTTATTTTCACTAAGAAGACAGCTTTCTTAGTGAGCAAAAAATCCTGGCAGGATAGTTTTGTGAAGGTGAATTTACACTGAGAAGAAAATATCTTTATCAGTGGGCTAAGTTCAAAGGGGCAAATTGCTCCTGATTAGGAATTTGGCCAAGGTGAGTTAACACTGAGAAGAAAATATCTTCACCAGCAGGTAAAATCCTGTTAGGACTTCTGCAAAGATGTCTGGGCATACAGTGCTAGATATATTGGGACTGCTTTGATCTTTGGCTCCGAACTGGGGGGCCTATCACTGGATGAATCTGGGAGACTGATTTTCAATTCAATTCAAAATTGAATGAGATTACTTATCTTGGGAGTTTTCCTTATGGACAGAAGGGTGTGCCCCTTCTAGAGGAGAGTTTGAGACCCCAATCACCTTTCCCCACAAATTAAAGGAGACAGTTCACAACAGGGCCTCTCCAACCCTTCTTCCAAAAGGTCTCAGTTTATATCAATATCATTTTTTTTTAATTGATCCCTTTGAGATGACTATGAACCACTACATAGAATTCCCAATCCCTCTATTTTTGTCTGCTTGCATTTTTTTTTTATTTCCTTGGCAGGCTAAATGTACATTATTTCAAAGTCCGATTCTTTTTGTATAGCAAAACAACTGTTTGGACATGTATACATATATTGTATTTAATTTATACTTTAACATATTTAACATGTATTGATCAACCTGCCATGGGGTGGGGGGGGAGGGAGAGGAGGGGAAAAAGTAGAACAAAATGTTTGGCAATTGTCAATGCTATAAAATTATCCATGCATATATCTGGTAAATAAAAACTATTTTTAAAAATTAAAAAATAATAATAATAAAAATAAAAATAAAATTGATCCCTTCATTTTCTAGCCAAGGAAAAACTAGAGTAGATTATGAAATGCAAAATGGATAATTTTGATTATATTAAGCTTAAAAGTTTTTGTACAAACAAAATCAATGCAGATAAGATAAGAAGGGAAACAGAAAACTGGCGGAAAGGAGTTGTGATAAAGGTCTCATTTTTTAAATATTTAGAATTCACTAAATTTATAAGAATACAAGCCATTCTCTAATTGATAAATGGTCAAAGGATATTGACAGACAATTTTCAGATGAAGAAATTAAAACCATGTCTAGTAACATGAAAAAATGCTCCAAATCATGTTTGCTATTAAAAAGAAATTGATGATCAATGATGGACAGAATCAGCTACATCCAGAAAAGGAAGACTGGGAAATGAGTGTAAACTGTGAGCATTGTTTTGTTTGTTTGTTTTTCTTCCCAGATTATTTTTACCTTCCGAATACAATTCTTCCTTTGCAACAACAATAACAACAAAATTTGGTTCTGCACATATATATTGTACCTAGGATATACTATAAGATATTTAATATGTATGGGAATGCCTGCCATCTGTGGCGGGGGGGGGGGGGGGGGGGGGGGGGGGGGGGGGATGGAGGGAAGGAGGGGAAAAATTTGGAACAGAAGGGAGTACAAGGGATAATGTAAAAAAAAAAAAATTACCTATGCATATGTACTGTCAAAAAAATGTTATAATTATAAAATTTAATTATAAATAAATAAAAGAGGAAAAAAAAGAAAAAGAACTATGGAGATTGAATGCAAAAAAAGAAAAGAAAAGAAAAGAAAAGAAAAGAAAAGAAAAGAAAAGAAAAGAAAAGAAAAGAAAAGATGCCCATCAGTTGGAGAATGGCTGAATAAGTGATAGAATAATATTGTGCTGTAAAAAATGATGAAGAAATGGTTTCAGAAGACTTATATGAACTGATACAAAGTGAAATAAGCAGAAGCAGGACAATGTTGTACACAGTAATAGCAATATTATGATGATTATCAACTGTGCAAGACTTTGTTACTTTAATCAATATAATCCAAGATAGGATCCATGATGAAAAATTCCATTTAACTCCAAAGAGAAAACTGATACATTCTAACTAAAAACTGAAGTATATATATATGTATATAATTTTCTTTATGTTTTTTGGTTTTTTAGTTTGATTTTTGTGGGATCTTTGCCTCAGGATTAATATAGAAATATGTTTTGAATGACTGCAAATATATAATTCATATCATTTTGCTTTTCTTTTCAATTAATAGAAGAGTAACAGAAGGGAGGGAGAATAAATGTTAAAAATCAATTTAAAAGAATAAAAAATACATTTTAAAAAACCTCTGATCTAAAATAACAAGGAAAATAAATAAATAAATAAATAAATGAAAACAAATAAATAAATAAATAAATAAATAAATGACATTTCTGGACTTGCATTATATTTTTAAAAACAACAATCATCAAAACTTGTGATATTGGTAAAAATAGAAAAAGTATATCAGTGGAACAGATTAGGCAAAGAAGAATTAGAAATTAAGGTTTTCAACAAACCAGATTCAATAAACTTGAAAAACCTAAATTAATTTTTGAAATTCTCACCTTTATTTGAAGAAAACTTCTGGGAGTTCTGGAAAGCAGTTTGACAGAAATTAAGCTTTAACTAAAATCTTATGTTACATTCTATAATCAATTAAAAATACATATATGACCTCAATATTAAAGATCATACAAAAAAAAATAAACTAACCATGGTATGTAGGCAAAACAAAAACAAATTAATACCATTCTTTCTGGATCTTAGTTACCTCAAATGAAATGTGAAAAAGTTGGAACAGATGAACAGTAGGTTCTCTTCCCAAATTTATTTTTAATTTATTTATTTACTTATTTTTCCTAATGAATGTTTGTAATATGACAAAGTATTGATCAGGAGATCACTGGATCAATTTGAGTTCCTTCCACTTCCAAACAATTTAGTGAAATCATACAGTGTATAGATTGCTGCAGTAATATATAGGGCACCTCAATGGAAGATGTGGAAGGTGAAATTATACTTCAGAATTGGTGCTGCTTCCTTATGCCTAGATGTATACAATTTAGAAGTACCAACTCTTAGGAGCTGACTTCTCTGTGTTCTATAAAAATGGCTGTGAAACAGCTTGTCTTTTTTTCCCCTATACTCAATCTTGGACTTTCAGACTAGAGTGCAGTGAATGAAGGAGTGAGGATGTTGGGGGTACAGAAAAGAGGAAGAATGAGGAGAAGTGAATTTCTTCTTTTCTCTCATAAAGACTAGGAAAAAAAAAAAAAAGCAATTTGCAGGATAAGCACAAGCTAAGTAGCATGTATTTGCTCTGGTAAGCAAGAATAGGAGTTCCTGAGCTTCCATTTCCTTACTGCCTTATTTTGATTTTTTTTTCTTTCTATCTGAACACAGACAAGAGTTACTACTTTAAAAATTCCCAAGAAATCAAAAGTTCTCCAGTTTATCAATCAGGCACAAACCACCTATCCTAGAGTGAATTTGTTTTAAAAAGCTTATGTGAATGTGGAGATGTATAGATTTATAGGAATTATTTTTCTAATAGCAAAAAAAAAAAAAAAAACCCTCAAAACTAAGGATGACCATTAATACAAGAATGGCTGAACAAATCATGGCACTGTAATGTAAGGGGAAACTCTTGTTCTATAAGAAATGATGAAAGGGATGGTTTCAATGAAATCTGAGACTTGGATGAATTAATGCAGAGTGAAATTTGCAGAACAAGGAGGACAATTTCTATAATAACAATAATACTGTAAAAACAAACAACTTTGAAAGCTTTAAGAACTTTGATTATCCTAATGACCAACTATAATTTCAGAAGACAGCATATGGGGCATGATATCCATCTCCCGAAAGAAAGGTGATAGATACAGAGTACAGACTGAGATGTTAGCCTTTAGCCATGGTTCATGTAGAAATTTATTTTTCTTGAATATGTATATTTATTACAAAGGTCTCTTTCTCTCTCTCTCTCTCCCTTCCTCCCTCTCACCACTTCTCCCTCTCTCCCTCTTCTTTCCCCTCTGTCTCTCCCTTCCTCTTCTTGCTCTTTCTCTTCTTTTCCCTCACTGTTTGGAAAGTCTAGTAGGTTAGATTTCCTTCCCCACCTTCAGCATTCTGAGGTCCCCTTAGGAGTGTGTAGGCTATCCACACAAATGGTTCTAACCCCCTCTGATAGTGTTCCCTCAAGTGTAGGTGGAATCACCATTTACAAAGAAATGTTTACTTCAAAAAATATCATCACAAATATACAAATTTTATTCCTCCAGTATGTAAGAAACATAATCTCCCTTCACCTTAAAGAAGTTAGATTCATAGTTTTACTCAATTCTTATGGAACATAGTCCCAAATTCCAAGTCCAAAAGCCCCTGGGGACTCAAGTCCCAGGTAATATGGCTTCTCAGGGCTTCCCTGCCAGACTGGTGGGGTTGGCATTCTTCTTAGAATCCTAGCTCCAAAATTAAGGCTTACTCCCAGTCCAATGGAAATAATTGTCTATACTTGAAACTGAGAAAGACAAATCCCTTAGAACAAAGTATCCTAGAGCTTTTATCTGAACCAGGATGAAGAAAGAGAAAGTAGGAGAAAGAAGTTCTTTCCCTCTCACTAGTCCAATTCATGATACCAAGAGAGTGGGAGAATGGAGGAAGGGGGAGGGAGACTGGGAAAGATCTCCTAGAGAAAGTAGAACTTGAATTGAGGGTTTAAAGAAGCTAAGGATTAAGTTGAAGTAAGGAGGGAGAAAATTTGAAGCATGAACTTTCAAGTGTTAAAATGGAATTACTATTAATTACTGTTACTTAATTATAATTAGCTCTTATTGATAATAAAGTACAATTGAGCTATCCTGCCTTTGCCATAAGAGTTGGGTTCCCTTGTGTATTTCAGGAAGGGAGGGTCTTATTTGAGGACATCAAGCAATTGTAGATAATGACTTTTCATTTTTCATTTACTGATATAAGGAAGTTGACCTTGCCCCACAGTTTCCTCAGCAGTGAACATTGGAGAAAATGGCCTGTGCTTATTTTTCCTGGAAATCACCGTGGGCTTTATTCCAGATTGTTCCAAATTCCCCAACAACTGGAGCATATTACCAGTAAAACTGACACAACAATATTGACAGTACTGAGAGGTAGGGAGCTTCCCAAGAAAAGTACCAAAGGTTGAAGATATGTATCCTGGCCCTTCTAATCATCTGTAATGTGGAAATTTCTCTAGATCAGGCTTTCTCAAAGGACTTTGATATTTTCCTTCTTTTTTGGGCTGGGCAACGTTAGACTTATCCCAAACAGAAAAGGATTTACATGTAGGGTGTTTAGAAAACTCACCTTTGTCCCCAAGTATCTCCAGGAGGAAAGAAGACAAGTCACCATCCTCAAATTGTGTCCATCCCTTCCCACCCAATCCCATCTTCTTCCAAACACCATCTTGTCAATCACCCAAATTCTCAACTTTGGAAACATCTTTCCTCTCTTTAGCCTTTCTCCCTCCCAAGTAGCCATATCTTACAAAGAGTAGCCAAGTCTTACAAATTCTACCTCCCCAATATCCCTCATATCCATTGCCTTCTCTATTCACACAATCTCCATACAAGACTTCATTTTTCACCTGGATGACTATAATAATTTCTTAACTGATTTCCTTTTTTTCTCTTCTTTCTGCAATCTTTCTATACATAACATCAAATTGATATTCTGAAAGCATAGATCTGACCATGTCATTCCCCTATTCAAAAACTTGCTTCTAGAATGAGATATGACATTCTTAAGCTGGCAATCAAAAACCTCTAGAATGGTTTCCTATTGTTTCATTCACACACAATTTTCATTCAACTCAATCTGACTTCTATGTTTTTCCCCACAAATGACATTTCACGTCTTTGCACAAGTGGTTCCCCCTATCTTGCACTCATTCTCTATTTATGTCAGTCACATAATATCCCCTCTTCTTTCAAAATACAGCTTAAGCTAAAAGACTTTAGAACTATGGTCAACACAATAATAAACCATGAGACCCAAAAGAATGAAGATGAAACATACCATTCACTGCCTAACAGAAAAGTCATGAACTTAAAATGCAGATGTAGCTGATGTGGGGATTTATTTTTATAAACTGTGTATTAAGGACTTTTTTTCTTTAAATTTGCTCAACAGATAGATGGATTTTCTAAGAGTTCTATTAATAAAGAAAAAAACTTGTTATTGAAAGCATTTTAATTTTTAAGGAAGCAGATCCTACACCCTACACAATGCTCCATCCTTCAAGGTGTTAATAATGCTCTCTCCTTCAGGAAATTATTTTACAGAAGGGTTTTGTTTTTATCATTTCTTTTCAATGCAGGGTAGAAGAATGGAAAAAATAGATTTTTATATATTGAAAAAAATTTAATTTTAAAAAATTATTTTGTTTTATTTCTTTGCCTATCTATGGCATTATAATTATTCTTTCCATACTGTGTAGGTTAGGGCCATGGAACCTCTATGACCTGGAAAACCCATGTAAAAAATTTTAGCCCTCCTCTCATACTAGAGAAGAAGTCTGAATTATTATGGTATTAAAAGGCGAAATATATTGATATTATATAATACCAGACATATTTTGTGCATTTCTGAGTTTTTCTGTGTCATCTGATGGATGTAACATCTGCAGCTTTGCAAAACTCCCCAAAGATTCCCATTTAATTTTTATGCCAACCCACAATATATCTAAACCTTAAGGGAAAGTCACAATGTGGAAGGGATAACTATATATAGTCTCACAATAGAATGTAAGATACTTGAGGGAAAGGGATTGTTAAATTTTTTTTCAAGTCTTAACTATGGGGATCAAGAAAGGGATCATGTAGATGGTAGCACCTTAAATGATCTATAATGCTGGAATACCCAGTCATTTAGTATTTATTAATCCTACTATGTGCCGGGTAGTAAGTTAAGCACTAGGGATACACTGGAAAGTCCTTGCTCTCAAGAAGCTCATAGTTTAAGGGAAGACTATAATATGCAAAATAGTTATGTATAGCTAATCTAGATCTAGAGTAATTGAAGAAAATTTCAGAAAGAAGATATTAAGATTAAAGAGGATGGAAAAGGGCTTCTTGCAGAAGGTGGTACTTTAAGGAAGTCAGGAAGTAGAAATTAGGAGGAAGAGACTTCCAGGCAGGGGAGACAGTCAGCTAACCAATCAGCCAGTTGGTTAATAAACATTTATTAAATACTTATCATGTTCTAAGCATGTCAAGTGCTAAAAATATAAAGATAAATCAATGAAAATAACTGTAATTTGACTAGAATATAAAGCAAATGAATGGGAAGAACTCTGACATATAAATTGCAGCCAGATTATGAAGAATTTTAAAATCAAGAAAAAAAGTTGTTGTTGCTGTTGCTGTTGTTGTTGTATATCTCTGTAATAGATGAAAGCAATTGAAAATTCTTAGCAGAAGAGGGACATGATCAGACTTGAGATTTAGAAACATAGATGTGACAATTTTGGTCCATCAGAATAGAGATTACATGGAGGATAATCAATTTATCAGTAAACATTTATTAAGTACCTATTGTGTACCAGGCACTGTTCTAAGTGCCAGGGATACAAAAAGATTTTTTTAATAATAGTTTTTTGTTTTTCGAAATATATGCAAAGATAGTTTTCAACATTCAACCTTGTAAAACTTTGTGTTCCAAACTTTTCTTCCTCCCTTCCCATTTCTCCTCTAGAGAGGAAAGCAAGTTATCCAATATAAAACCTGTACAGTTCTTGTAAATATATTTCCATATTTATCGTGCTGCACAAGAAAAAAAAAAAAAGCAAAGAACAACTTAAAAAGGATGAAAATACTATTCTCCATAATCCTCTTTCTGTATGTGGATTAAGACATGATGCTTTAAAAAGAAATTTAGCTGGCAAATCCCAAGATAATTTGTGAAGTTTTGGTGATCATAATATATTTCTTTGGACAGAACACCCACAGATAAGGAGTATGATTCCCTATGTGAACAGAGAGGGAGGAAAAAGGAAGGGAGGGAAAGAAGGAAAGAAGGAAGGAAAAAAGGAAGGAAGGAAAAAAAAGGAAGGAAGGAAGGAAGAGAGGGAGGGAGGAAAGGAGGAAGAAAGGGAGGAAGGAAGGAGGGAAGGAGGGAGGGAGGGAGAAAAGAAAGAGGAAGGGGAGGAAGGAGCTGTGATGTCCAATTGGAACTGACCTGTAGAATCCCCAGTGGGGTAGTTCCTACTACTCAGATTGAGGTTTGTCCTTCATTTCTTTTTTAAAGAACTATGCCCTAAACCCAAATCACTCTGGCTCTTACTGATAGCCAACAGCAGGTCCCAGACCAAGCTTCACCTGGTCATTTTTAATTGGGATTTAGGGAAACCAAGGAGGTCAATAGGTGGGATGGAGGAAGGAGAACATTCCAACCAGAAGAAGACAGCCAGAGAAAATGCCTGGAGTTGAAAGATGGAGTGTCTTGTTCATGGAATAAGCAGGAGGCCAGTGTCCTTGGATGGAATAATGAGGCTGAGGTTAAGGAAACAATTCTGGGAGAGCAGCTGGTAAAGGGACCTTATAAAGCTGACTGTAGAGTTTGGATTTATTTAATAGACAATATGAAGGTAATACATAGTTTTCCATCAAAGATAGTAAAAACATCTGAAGTTCCTGGTTTTTCTTACAAATGAGAGACCACAGGTGAGAGACCTGGAGCTTGCTGAGCCATTTTGGCTCCATTCCTCATCCTTTTTCTCCATATACTTCATTGTATTCCTTGCCCGTTCCCCCTTCCACTTCCATTCTGGAGAACCAGCTGCACTATGTAGAAGAAAAGGGCCCTGTCACGGCTGTCTCTTGTGTGTTATTGTTAGTGTTACATTACAAATCCCGTTTCCATGCTGGGGTCCCATGGGGGTCATAACCAGGAGAGGTCATGATCCTGTCAATAAACAGAACCCCAATCCCTAACATAACCACTTCATATTAGCTAGTGATATTCCCCCCTCAGATTTAAATCTGAGCATACCCAAAATGCTAGATTTCTCTGTTCATAAGCTTCTTTGACTCTCTTTGGGGGTACACAGCTAAGGAATATGAGTACTGAAGAGGGGCCAAATGGATTTTTATTGTTCATTCATCTCAGTCATATCTGACTCTTTATGACCCATTTCAGGATTTTCTTGGCAAAGATACTAGAATGGTTTACTATTTTCTTCTTCAGATAAAAAAAAAACAAAAAAAAAACCTGAGGTAAACAGGGTTAAATAATTCCTAACGTCATGTCTGGGATTCTTAACTACTGCACCACCTAGCTGCTCACCATCTGACATATGACCAGCTGACAAATCTTGAAATATTAAAAAAAAATAATAAAAAAAAATAAAAAAATAACGATTATATAAGGTACTGTTACAATGGGGAAAAGAAAATTTTGGATATGCAGTTAGAGAACCTGGATTTGATTTCCAGCTCTACTATTTAATATTTATGTGATTTGGGGCAAGTCACTCAACTATTTTAAACCTCAGTTTCCTTATCCATAAAATAAGCAGCTACTTAAGACAACTTCCAAAGTACCTTTCAGTTTTAAATACATGATTCTATAATTTTTCTATAAGATTTATATTCTCTATTATGCCCAAAAGGCAACACGACTGTGCATACCTTTTGAGCCAGCTATATCACTACTAGTTCTGTATCCCAAAGTGATCATAAAAAAAAGGGGAAAGATGCATTAGTACAAAAATATTTATAGAAGCTCTTTTTGTGGTGGCAAAGAATTGGACATTGAGGAGATGTCCATTATTTGGGTAATAGCTGAACAAATTGTGATATATGAATGTAATAGAATACTATTGTCCTCTAAGAAATTATAAGCAGGTGGATTTCACA
This sequence comes from Sminthopsis crassicaudata, assembly GCF_048593235.1. NCBI lineage: Eukaryota > Metazoa > Chordata > Mammalia > Dasyuromorphia > Dasyuridae > Sminthopsis > Sminthopsis crassicaudata. The sequence continues at coordinate 498,053,747 of NC_133619.1, read as the reverse complement.
AAAACTTGGAAAGACTACATGAACTGAGGCTGGGTAAAATGAGTAGAACCAAGAGAACATTGTACACACTAATAGCAATGTTATGAGATGATCCACAATGACAGATTTAGCTCTTCTCAGCAATACAGAGATTCAAGACAATTCCATAAAAATTGTGATGAAAAATGTCATCTATCTCCATAGAGAGAACTATGTCTTAAGGCCAATAAAGCATACTATTTTTACTTGTTTTTCCTTTCTCATAGTTTTTCCCTTTCATTCTGATTCTTCTTTTAAAACAAGACTAACAGGGAAATATATTTAACATGATTGTACCTGTATAATCTATATTTGCTTGTTGTCTTAGGGAGAGGGATGGGAAAGGAGTGAAAAAAATTTGGAACTCAAAATCTTACAAAAAAGGAATATTGAAAATGATCTTTATATTTAATTAGAGAGAACACTATTAAATTAAAAAATAATTTCATTCTTTAAAGTTAAATATCACTCCCCATTTCAACCAATCTTCAATGATTGAAGAAATGTTTTCATTCTATTGGACAAAAAATGAGACATCACCTGACCCATCCCTCTCTTTGACAGACACTTTCAGAGAACATGGACTCCACCATCTTTGCCTCTTGAAACATTTTCTTTAAGTCAAAGCCCTAGTTTCAATTTGATCCTGCACATGAAACCTTCCCTTCCTCCCTCCCAGAAATGAGCTCTTGTTTCTCTAATATGTCATAATAATTCCTCTTCATAGTCCCTTTGCACTTAGCATTTCTTAATTTTCTCATATAGTCATGTTCATACCTATTTCATCTCCTCTACTAGATTACAAGATAGTTGAAGACAAACATTGTCTAATTTCATCTTTGTATCTCCCTTGCTCCTCCTAATACCCTGTTAAATATGTTGTTCACAGTAGGCATTTAATAAACATCACCTGAATGATTTAGATCAAAATGTGTTTTGCATAACTACACATGTGTAACCTATGCAAAATTATTTGCCTTCTTAATGAGTAAGGAGGATGGAAGAGAATTTGGAATTCAAAATGGGGGGAAGCAGAATGTTAAAATTGTTTTTGCATGTACTGGGGGAAAATGAAATATTATTTTTTTTAATGTAAAAATAAATAAATAAACATCAACTGAACTGATTTACAACCAGTTTGATATAATAATAGCTAACATCTATTAGTTAGTGGTATTAGTATGTGCCAGTCTAAATTCTAAGCACTTTACAATTATAATCTCATTTGATCTTCACATCAATCATGGAAGATAAGTAGATGCCATTACTATTCCCATTTTATAGTGAAAGAAACTGAGACAAGCAAAAATAAAGTTACCTGGCCAGCAACATACAGCTAATAAGTATTTGAGGTGAGATTTAAGCTCCTTCTGACTCCAGGCCCAGTGCTCTATCCACTTCCCACCTAACTACTTCAATACATTGGTCACCATGAGTGAGAATCCAGGACAAAATTCTGAGGTGAGAGATTTGTGATTTCATCTTCTTGCTAGTCCTCAAGCTTAAATAATTCAATTCAGTTTTATTTTTCCCCAGGATAATGAATCATATTTAGAACCGAAAGGAACCTTAGAAACTCTCTTCCAATTATCTTATTTTATTGATAAATACTTAGGATATAGACAAATTTAGATAACTAAAATACAAGGAAGTTAAATCACACAGAAAGTGTCAAGGAAGGTATTCAAACTCAGGTCTTCTGACTTCAGAGTATGTGTCTGATGAGTGTAAGGGAGGTCTGAAATCTCCAGAACTAGTACACAATGAATCTCTACAACTTGTGGCTCCCACACATTCATTGAATGGATGAGAAGAAAATTTTATTTGTTTTGTTTTGTTTTGTTTGTTTTCCATGTAAGAACTAAAATCCAGATAGTTAAGAAGAAATGGACCACCAACTTTGCTTTGCTCGTTTCACAAAAGTGTATAGAGATTCTTCTACAAGTCCACATAAAGGTGGAGCAAGGTAATATCTTTAGATGTTAGATGTTTTCTTCCATTTGAGAAGTTAAAGCCATAGAGATGAAAGGGACATTAAAAAGACTTTTAAAGGGACATTAAAGAAAAACAAACAAACAAAGCAAAGCAAAACAAAACAAACAAACAAAAACAAAAAACAAAAAACAAATGACATTAAAGGTACACTGTGTGAAGGACACTTGGTGCCAAGAAACTTGAGTTCTGAAAAATTTAAATTAAAATGATTCCAAAAGTTGTAAATTTTTAAGGATTTCTATAAAGTACTTTGAAAAGAATTCTCAGAGAACTTGTCCAATTCCTATCCAAAATACAAATCTCATTCATGACTTAACTAAAGAAAAAAAATCATCTAATCTCTGTTTGAAGTTCTCCATTTAATAAAGAACTCATTATTCCCACAATATATATCTAATTTGAAAAGTATCATATTAAATGTCAGGAATGAGGATGGTGATGATGGATAATAATGAGAATTAGTATATAGAAATACATGAATATAGGGTTATAGGTATAAAGGTTTTTCTCCCCCTCCCTAACATAGTCTAACATACATGTGTCTGGGTGGGAGAGTCAGCATGGAGTAATGGAGAGAGTACTGCATTTGTAATCTGAGGGCCTAAATCCAAATACAGCTTTGCTACTCCAGTCATTCCATAGGCATTCATTAAGGACAATACTATGTGCCAGACAGTAAATGAAGAGCTGGGTTTATAAAGACAAAAATGAAACACCATCTGCCTTATATTCTATAGGGAGAGACAACATATGTACATATAAATATATTGTGGTTGAGTTGTATCTGACTATGACCTCCATTTGAAGTTTTCTTGGCAAAGATACTAGAGTGTTTTGTCATTTTTTTCTTCTGATCATTTTACAGACGAGGAAACTGAGGCAAACAGCATTAAGTGACTTGTCCAGGGTTGCACAGCTAGTAAGTATCTGAAGCTGGATTTGAACTCAGAAATATGAGTGTTCCTGATTCCAAACCTGGTGCCACCTGGCTGGCCACATAAATATATGTAAAATAAACAGAACATAATTTGGGAGGGGAAATTAGTACAAGAGGAGATCAGATAAAACCTCAAATAGAAAGTGACATTTGGAGTGAACTGAAGGAAAATGAGTATTCTGTGAGAATGAAGCAGTAGTACATTTCAGGCATGGAGTGCAGTGTGGGGGACACATGTATATGTAATTTGGGGGAGGTAATTTACCCTTTCTGGGCATCAATTCATTTATCTATAAATAAGGTTAGATGATCTTTAATATCTTTCCCAATTCTGAATCTTATATAATTGATATCAATAGCAGCAAAACAGAGAGGACAAGGGAAGCATGGTAATGACAAGAAGGATCAATCTTGTAATCAGACAATAATTTATATGTCATATGATTAAATGAGCCCTGGAGAGAGTATATCTAAAATTTAGACAATTCCATCATTAAAGATTGGTCATTTTGATATATAATTTATTTTTAAAATATTATTTTAATTGTAAAATCCCCAGGATTATACCTGATAGGAGCATTTTGGGGTGAGGATAGAGTAGTTCTTTAACAATTCTTGCTGCCACCAAATGACATGGGATAGCTCATGAAGAAGTAAGTGGAAGTAGTCCAAATAGAAGATGGATGACTATTTATCAAGGATGTTAAAAAAAAAAAAAATTTACCATATTGGGTAGAACTTCTAATTATCTTGGTGTGAACAACTAAATCATATCCAAGCCTTATGGAATAAGATATAAGACAAGCAGAGTGTAAAATGGAAAAGAGGGAAATTGGTGGCAGTCGGGAAGGAGAGAAAGGGAACAACAAAAGGCTGAGGGATTAAAAAAAAAGTGGGAGTGCTTAAAGGTCAACCCCATTATTTTACCAAAGGTCATCCATGGAGGCAAGTTCTCCACCCTGACACTTATTTGTGTGACATAAGAACCCAAGAAGCTAACAGGACTAACTAACACATCCCTAGAGGACTGCATTCCACGTAGCTGGTGCCAGATATTTGGAATCTCACAGGAAAGTCCAGGGAAAAAAAGCTCGGAGATTCAAGATCTGTAGTAAAAAGAATACTCTGTTAGAAATCAAGAGACATAGGTTTTAATCCCAACTAGCTGCAAGACCTTAAACAGATAATTTTGTTTTTTCTAAGTCTCAGTCTCTTCAGTTGAAAATTAGGGGTTCAGAACTATTTAATGATCTTTCTGACTCTCATGTATGAAAGTGATCTATAGCCAGCTAGTTAAGAATGCTATAGGTCTAATCCTGTGTGGAGCCCACAGAAGGATCCTTTCCCAGCAATGCCACAGGTCAAAGAGCTGGTCACATTCCCAGAAGCGATCTCTCCCAGGACCAGAAACTCGTCACTGACCACAGCCCGACTTCCCGAGAGGGAGCAAGGGGAGCTCTCTGGAGGTCAGGTATGACTGAGTAGCCTGTTGCGTGTGTTGGTTTACAACAAAAACTATTACTTAATTGGCACAAATGCAACAATTTTATAAATAGCCATGAAGACACAGGGCTTTTATGATTAACTTGTTTTTAGTCGCTGTGCTTGACCGCTGCCTGTGTTCAACTAAGTAAATATTTCTATGGTGATAATATACACAGTACAATGGCCATTATTTAATGTTAATACAAGTACCATATGGGATATCTTATCATGCAAGGAGCCTGGGGCATAATAAAAACAGATAGGAATAGATAGGCATGGCAGGCCTTGTTTTATAGAAGGCCTGATAAAACATCTGTCTCAAATGCTGGCTTTGGGAGTGTTTATAGATCAATGACTCCCTTGGGGGATCTTTGGGACCAGATCAGAGAGCTAGGGGTTAAGTTTCTTCCTTTTACTTGCCTGATGACCTTGGATAAGTCTGTAGGTAAATGGTTTAAACATGCCTCAATTTCCCAATCCTTCATCTCTCAAGGGAGAGTCAAAGATTAATTAACACCTGGTAAACTCTTTGGGATACTAATTTAGGCCAAAGGGAGGAGGACAAGGGAGGTTCTAAAAACCATGCTTCATTATTGAGACCATTCAAGGAGTATTTGCTTCCTGATTTAGGAGGAGGAAGAGGTCAAAAATATTTCTCTTTTATTTTTCTAGCCTGGTAAAAGCTCTCTGAACTTGGGGCAGGGGTTGGGGGGGAAGTTTCACAAATAAGTTAGACTATTTTCAAGTGAGCTGAGTTCAAATTCTGACTGTGGCACTTGTCCCCTCTGTGAGTCTTTGTGGTCACTTTACCTTTATGGATCTTAGTTTTCTCATTTATAAAATAAAGAGGATTGAACAAATGTTATCACTGACTTTTAAGTTCCTCGTCTGAAATATAAGAATGATGGAATAGATGTTTCTGAGATACTTTATAAGTAGTTATAAAAGAGAATAAAACCAAAGTTCTCATCTATTTGCTTTGAATTAAAGAAAAAGTAGAATTTTTCAAAGGTATGATGAATATGAGGTTACACCTTTTCTCAGAAGCGATAGACATAAAATCCTATACTTTGACTTTGCTATATAACCTAAAAATTATGCTTCATATGTGTATAAACAATGTCCAACACATGAATGATTAGGGTTGTGGATAAAGCACTGGCCCTGAAGTCAGGAGGAAGCGAGTTCAAACCTGGTCTCAGACACTTAACATTTCCTCAATGTGTGACTCTGGGAAAGTCACTTAATTCCAATTGCCTTAGCCAACAACAACAACAACAAAAAAAAAAAAAAAATGGGTTAGGGTTCCAAATATTCACATAGAAAGCAGTTGTTTGGAACACAGAGAAGATTTTTCAGTAGAGATAATGTTAAACATGGTTGCTCAGTTCTCAGGCCAGATCACAGAAACTTATTTAACTCATAATATACCAGAATAATTCTATTGTCCTAATAATATTAAAAGATATAATTATAACATTATTTATTTTGTTTTTAAAGCTGTGTTCAGAATTCCTCTCTGCGATTTCAAGACTATATCTCTAGCTCCCTTCTCCTACCCCATTCACAATCAGTGAGTTCAGAATTCATTTCTCCTCAACTCATTTCTACCACCTGCTGAGCATTGGAAACTGAGATTTCCCTCAACTCTAAATCACCAATGAAGAGTATTGCCTGGGTAGAAGACTTAAGCAAATTGGGATTAGGAAGAGGGGGCAGAAAGAAGTGCTGGGGTAAGAGGTGGGTCCTATTGTTAGATGATAATAAAGAACAGTGGAAAACTAGAGCTTTCTTTTGATCACAGTGGTTCATAAGCTGGATCCTGGAAGCTTCATATAATTTTTACAAAAGCATTTAAATACAATGTTTCCTTTGTAATTCTATGTATTTTATTTTATGCATTAAGAACGTTATTCTAAGAAAGGGTTCCATTGCTTCTCTAGACTGCCAAAGAGGCATGAAACAAGCAACAACAACAAAAAAAGAACCCTCAGGGACATATCTCAGTCCTGGCTGAATTCCTAATCCTTTCTTTTCTCCCACAGGTTCATGGGAATGGCTTTCCAAGCTTCCTTTTTGGGGACTTTATAGGATTTAGGTCTAGAAGAATATTAAAACCATACATTTAGAGTAGGAAGGAATTTTAGAAACCATCCATTTCCCCCTGCCACAATCTATTGATTTGACTAAGAATTTTGTCAGGCAGCTGAGCAATTAAATGGATAGAGTTCCAAGCCTGGAGTCTGGAAGACTCATCTTTCTGACTTCAAATCTGGTCTCAGATACTTACTACTATGTGACCCTGAGTAAGTCCTCATCTATAATTTTTTTTTTGCCTCAGTTTCCTCATCTATAACATGAGAAGGAAATGGCCAATCATTCCAGTATCTTTGCCAAGAAAACCCCAAATGGAATCAGTCAGACACAATTGAACAACAAAGATTTTTCTCATATCCTTCATTGCTAAAAAACAGAACTCTAACATATTGTATTTATAAAGCTGTTTTTTAATTGACAGTTTTATAGGGAAAATTACTTTAAAAGGTTTCTTCCTCTACATCACAACCCCATCAATACAATCTCTTTTCTCATTTCACTTATTGTCTGTAAAGTAAGACAAAGTCATACACTAATTCTAACAAGCTTCACTTCAGCAACACCTGAGTAAGATTCACCTACATTTGAGGAAACCCAGACATGGTTCTAGTTCAGCAGCTATTTAATCAGAGGAGCTAGATTGGATAGGAGCAGAGACTTTAATATAGAGAGCCAGAAGAGGTCTCTGGAAGAAGTGAGATAGGCTACACAAGAATAAACTAATATTAGAACTCAGAGATGATAGCTACAATGGTGGAAGCTGAGGGAATGCAAAATATTAGGGCTTACCTTTGAGAGGCCACATAGATTCATCTGTCCTTATCAAGAACAATGAAGAGTAGAAGTGGAGAAAGATCTCCAACTATAGATGCTGCAGAAAAACTTGGAGAACAGGGCAAGATGCTTCTAAGTCTGGGCTTTGAAATAAATGCTTCCATAAATCAAGATACTTCCTTTTTTTATCTTAATACCTTAGAACTTCCTTGATACCAAATGTTGTCATTATTTAGTCTTTTCACTCATGTCTGACTCTTTATGAGATCCCACTTGGGATTTTCTTGACCAAGATTCTGGAGTAATTTGCCATTTCTTTCTCCAGCTCATTTTACAGATGAGGAAACTGAGGCAAACAAGATTAAGTGAGTTGCCCAGACTCACACAGCTAGTGAGCATCTGAGTTCAGATTTGAATTCTTAAAGAAAAATGTTCTGTTTCCAGGCCATCTAGCTGCCCCAGTACCAAACTACTCCAGCCTCTACTCCAAGACCTGCCTTACCTCTCGCCCCCTTGGTTCTTAGTATGGTTGCTGTCTTTAGGTTGCCACTTCTCTACCATATGTACCTATTTAGATCTTTGGAGTTTTTTAACCTGTCTCTCAGATTTTTCATGTTGGCTTATTCCTACTATGGGGCAATCTCAGCTGGTTCTGTCTTCAAAGAACCTGGGTCCAAATCCTGCCCTTCATGCTTAACTCTCTGTGCCTTTGATCTTTGTAGGCCTTAGTTCCCTCATCTGTAAAATGGGAAGGAAAGATGGCCTTCAAGGTCTCTTCCAGCTTTAGATCTACAGTGCTATTATAGGGAATAAGAGATGAAAATCACAAGTGATACTATAGAAAAAGGAGGAGTATCCCTTTCCTTTTAAAGGTAATAGTTAAGTCTAAGTGCCCAAAAATTCAGACATGGTTATATAGAATTGTATATGCCTCAAAGAACTTTCACCTATTACCTAACTTCACAAACTTCTAGGCTGGGTAGATAATGCTCCTCTATGAGATTTAATTTCTCAACTGAATACTCTTAGAAATAAGTGGAGTGGAGCTTATTCTGACAAATGATTTGGGAAAATAAACCAGTACAGGCAGAAGGAGCAAGGCAGGCAGGTAGTCAGACTGGCTCTGGGGCTACTCTGGCTTTATGGACTATTTATGGATTATTTGAACCCAAGCTGTGCCAGAGCCTTCCAAGCTCACATGGGTCTGATCAGCCACAATCTACCACAGTGTACTTTGACCCCGACAAAGTGGTGTCTTTTTTGTCCTTTTCAATTACAAAAGAAAGGTATTTTTCTTCATGTGGCAGAGTTAGATAATCAAAAATATAACAGGTTTGGGTTAGTGCCATAATGTCGATCTTTCCCAATACCGTGAAATTTTAGCTGGCAGCAGAAATGGTTCCTAACAGAACTGAGTCACTCTGATTCCTATCAGAGATTTGAGGCACCTCCCTGGGACAGATGAGACAGTATTTAAATGAACTTGGAAATAGGAAACACTGAGTTCAAATGCTTTAGCTTCAGACACTTATATAGCTGTGGGATCCTAGACAAGTCACTTAAACTGTCTCAGACTGTTTCCTCATCTGCAATATAGGGATAATAATAATACCTTCCTCACAGGGTTTTCAAAATGATCAAATGAGATAACATACATAAAGTACTTTGTAATCCTTAAAGCACTATATAAAAGCTAGCTTTTATTATTGCAGAATAGATTATTGAGAATATTGAGATTATTTTTATTCCAGTGGAGATAAAATACGATCTCCAGCAAGTTAAATGATATAATGGAATCTCTATCAAATTGTTTTTCTACAATTCACATGAGGAATCTGAGAACAGTAAATTCTTAAACAATTGTTGCATACCAGCTCAAGGATATAAACCAGAGAACATGTGAAGAGTCTATTTCCATATCTATGTCTCACCTATATAGGAGACAGAGAGGCCCAGTGGATAGAAATCACCTGATCTGTAGTCAACAGATCTGGATCCAAATTCTTACTGTCCCTTTTTTTCTGTGTGATCTAGGGCAAATTGTTAAATTTTTTTTTTTTTTTTTGGCTTCAGTCGTGTGCATATATGCATATGCATAAGTAGATATACATATATAACCTCTTGTGATTTGCAAAAAAATGCACACTTTTGTCTATATATTGTATATTTATTGTTATATTTATACATATATATGTACTTTGTAAAACTTCAAGTTTTTACATATAATATAAATGCATAGATATGTATATGAATAATCTTTAAATGTTTTATATATACATATATCTACATGTATATATGCATGTGTAAGTGGTATAAATAAAAATGTTTATATGTATATATATGCATACATGGATTTTTATACATGCACATGAATATATCTATGTATGCATATATATACATATAAACATTTTTATTGGTAGAGTGGGTAGAGCACCAGCCCTAAAGTCAGGAGAAAGTGAGTTCAAATTTGACCTCAGACACTCAACACTTCCTAGCTGTGGGACCCTGGGCAAGTCACATAACCATAATTCCCTCAGCAAAAAAATAAAACAATAAATTAAAATCCATATATGTATTGTATATTTGATCATTATAACAACCCTATAATGTATATAGTCCTTCTACTATCTGGCATTTATATAGAACAGTGTTTTATAGACATTATCACTTGATACAACTATTATTAAGAGGCACTGAGGTGGTGTAGAGGATAGCATGCTGCTCTGGAAGTCAAGGAGACATGAGTTCAAGCCGTACCTCAGATATTTGCTAGCTGACTGATCTCAGGCTATAATGTATGAACAAAATGAAGGCAAAAATAGCATCCATCTCACAAGATTTTTGTGAGATCACATGAGATAATATATGCATGTACATTTAATAACATGCATGTCTATATATATATAATTGCATTGTGAATGTATATTATGAATTAAGGACTTATTCTGGGATTATGTTCTTAAATCTGATTTCAAAGTGGTGAGAAAGGTAATTTTCTGTTTCATAATCTACTGACTAGGTCAGTTCAAAGTCCTAGTCCCAGGCTTCAATGCTTCCCCTTGGTTTCCTGACATCAAAATTGCTCCTTCTGTTCCAATGGAACAAGTTGCCACTGGCCAGAAGGAAAAGGTTAATATGAGTGTGCTGTAAGGAGTGTGTGTGTGTGTGTGTGTGTGTGTGTGTGTGTGTGTGTGTGTGTGTGTGTGTGTATGTGTGTGTTTTCATGTCTGTGTCATGTATATTTATTCCTCAAAAAGAGGAAATTGCAATGAGAAAAATTAACGTAACATGCTGACTAACCCGGGAGCTAGTCTACTGCTCATTTCTCGTATGCTCTGATGACTTCACCCAGTTGCCACGCATGCTTCTGATTATTCTGTGAATTTGTTTTGCATTGATGGGTGGGAAAAGGCTGGTGAAGCAATAATCATGTAAATGAAAGCAATGTCTCTCTTGTGCCCTCTCCAAAATTTTCCACAATCTTTGCTAATGCCCTGGAGTCTGTCAAGATTTAGGATTACAGCACTTAGTAAATGTTCTTAAGCACACAGACACAAACTCACCCAGACTACAGAGAAATCACATGAAAGCTTTTGTGAAAGAACCACATGGTGAACCAAGAATCCTGCCCAAAGATGCCCTGTGTTCTAGAACACATTGCTAGAGAGAGCCAGAGGGAGGAAGATGAGGCATCTAAGAGTGGGAGCCTTGAAAAATCATTATGATAACTCATCAGGAAGCATTTATTAAGCTCTATTATGTACTCAGTTCTGGGGATAAAAAAATTGCAAAAACAGTTCTTGCCCTCAAGATACTTAAATTCTGATATATTCAGTCATTTTCATTCATGGCTGGCATGGTCAATGCCATCTGTATTAAATTATTTTCAGCACATTGCTTATATTTCTGATTTGTTATAGTTTATCTTGCCTTCTTGTGGTACAAAACATGAAAAAGTCCCCATTCATTCATCTGTCTCTTATTTGAAGATAATAGTTTTGTTATTGTTGTTCAGTCATTCAGTCATGTCCAACTCTTCATGATTCCATGAACTTCCAGCCACAAAAGGCATTTCTATCTTCCACTGTCTCTCAAATTCTGTTCAAGTTCATGTTCATTGTTTTCATGTCATATCTCTATCTCATTCCCTACCATGCCCTTTTCCTTTTTCCTTCAATCTTTCTCAACATCAGAGGTGGGAATTTCCAGTGAGTCCTGCCTTCTTATTATGTAGCCAAAGAATTTAGATTTCTGCTTCCAGTGAATAGGCTGAGTTAATTTCTTTAAGTAATAACTGATTTGACCTCCTTGCTGTCTCTCCAGCATCACAGTTTGAAAGTGTCAGTATTGTAATGATTAGCTTTCCTTATCTTACTGCTCTCACAAACATACACTTCTATTAGAAAAAAAAAATCACAGCTTTGACTATATGAACCTTTATCAATAAGACTGTGTTTGCTTTTGAGTATGTTGGCCATATTTGCTATAATGTTCCTTCTATGAAGCAAGTATCTTTTAATTTCATGGCTATAATCACCATTTGGGCCAAAAAGTATAAAATCTGATGCTGCTTCCATTTTTTCTCCTTCTATTTCCTAGAAAGAAATAATACCAGTTGCCAAGAACTTTGTTTTTTTTAATTTTATTTTGTTTTTAGATGTTAACCTTCAAGCCAGCTTTTTACACTCTCCTCTTTCATTCTCATCAAGAAGCTTCTCGATTCCTATTTACTTTTTGCCATCAGAGTGCTATCATGCACATATTTGAAATTACTGATATTGGCAACCATAATTCCATCTTATAATTCATCCAGCCTGACATTATGCACAATGTACCCTTCATGTAAGTTAAATAAATAAGGTGACAATATGTTGCTTTTTCATATTCTTTTCTCCAATCTTAAATAAAATCATCTCTAGCTTTCGATTAGTATATAACCAATGATGTTAACATCTTTTGTGAAGACACTAATGCTCTTTTTTTTTTTTTTTTTTTTTTTAATTCTTGGGAATGGCTGCATCACACTGACCAGTCAGTGATATTTACAGAGGGCAATGTTCCAGTGTTCCTGGGTCTTTGAAAGGTTTTCATAGCTGCAATGGAGGTTTAAAGGTTCACACAGTCAATTTTATAGTTTAGTTGGCATTATCCATTACTTGCCAACATGAAAACAAAACAAGATTAGAAACAGTTATAGATGAAAGATCTACATTATTTTCTGTCAGTGGTGTAGTTTGCTAAAAATTATATCAATGACAACAACAATGTATTTCCAACTAATACATTATAAATAATAATGCTATCCTTAATTTGGATTAGATTAAATAAGAAATAAAAATAAGAAGCTAATCAAATTTGAATGAGAGAAAAGTTATTATAGAGACTAAAGTCATTAAAAGGCTCTGAGTAAACTCTAAAAATCCTGCCTAAAATGATATAAAAGATAAAAATAATACCGTCTCAAATGGTTTTTAAAAGGAGATAAGTGTACTTTGATTGGAATTGTGGGAAAAACATTTATCTCGATAAGAAGAATCCAACTAGGAAGCCAACTATATTGAAGCAGAGAAAAAATTTATTCTAATTTTTAGTGAATTATTTTCTTCAGTTAGCTTTTTTACCTCCTTTTTGCATTTACAAAATGCCTTGTTTGCAAACTGAAAGTATATAAAACAAATTGAACTTTTAAATGAGTAGCTTTGTTCACTGGATTTTTTCCCATTTCACCAATTCTGTTTTTCAAGGAGTTTTTTTTTTTCCATTTTACCAAATCTATTTCTTAAAAAGTGGTTTTCTTTAGACAATTTCTGTGTTTCCTTTTTCAAACTCCCCTACAAAGCTCTCATTTTTTTCCCTCATTTTTCTTCTAAGTTTCTAAAACTCTTTTTGAATTCTTCCAAAAGAGTTTTTTGTGTGGAGTCCAACTCATCACCCTTTGAGGTTTCATCTGGAGGCATTTTGCCTTTAGTGATCTCAGGATTTGAAATCTGTTCCTCTCTGTCTCCCTAATAACTATCTATGGTCAGAGCTCTTTTTGCTTTTTTTGTTCATTTTTAAAGGTTGAAGTCTGTTCCTACAACAAAGGGGAGATTTTCCTGAGCTACCTCTATAGAGCAACAGGAGTTGCTCTATACTGCCTTGGAGTCAGTGCTGCCAGCTTCCTTCCTATGCTGGGTGAGCATGGCCAAGTTCTACTTGTTATGCTAAGGTTCAGTGACTCACAATTTGCCTTCTATAGTTGCATTGGAGGTCTCACAGCTAGTCAGCTGATCGATTGACTTCTAAACCAGGACAGAGTAACCAATGCTTCTGTATTTTGGCTAAGAGCCTCCCACTATATTCCCCTGGCATATGGAAGCATCTCTGTCCTGGGCCTCCCTGTGCTGCACCTGCATTGGGACACATGCCCCCCTCCACGATTGAGACAGATCTTTTCTGAAGTCCTTCCAAGATATCTTCTGCTGGAAATTTGTTGCACTCCAAATATTTGTGAGTTCTGTCATTTCAAAATCTGTTTAGAGGATTGATCTGGTTTTGATTCTAGGGGAAGCCAGGCAAAGTCCTGTCTACTTTTTATAATCTGGGCTCTAGCCCCAACAGAATAATTTTAAAAGCTGTCATTTGCTATAACTATCATGAACAAATAAATTATTCTATAATATAATACAACATATAAAAATATTTTAGGACATGCATTCAATGGGTATTTACATCAATATTAGATCAATTTTCTATATACAATTTGTCCAACATTCCCTGTTTTTGTTCCTTTTAGTGAAATTTCACAATCAGAGTTATAATGTTAGGATCAAAAGTGATAGTCCCATTATCCTGAATGGAGAAACCACTTTATAACAATTACTTTCATGATGTTTTTTTTCTTTTTCTTATTTTTCTTTTGTAGTCTTTCTTCCATTTCTAGACAACAGAAATGACATTAACACAAACTACAGTAATTCTCCCCAGAAGTTTAACCAATAAAAATTAATTGCTAAAATAAGGAGGCCAAATAGGTCAGAAAATCCACTTATGATTCTGTCTAGTTTTAAAGTCATTATATTCTCTGACATATAGAACTAAGTATGGTTTCCAAGTTAAAGAGGAATTTACTTGCCAGATGAAAAGAGATGACTGCCAAAAACAATACTGGCATAAAATATAAATTCATTTCTAAAATCTTACAAAGAATGATGAATAATTATAGTATCATGTCATCACCAAAGAGAAGCAATAGAATATAAAACCAAAATAATGTTTGGCATCATAACCAATTAATCAAAGTATCACAGCAGTATTTAAAGATAAAAATGTCTTGCTTGTAAACTGAAAATATATAAAAGAAATACAAGTATAGGGATAATGTGAATATTTGTTGTCCACATGTAAAACTGTTCTTTATTTAAAATATATCAAAAACAAATAAGGTCAAGAACAATTGAAACAAAGCATGGTATCTTTCAAATAAATAGTTTAATCCACTTATGATTCTGTCTAGTTTTAAAGTCATATATTCTCTGACATATAGAACTAAGTATGGTTCCAAGTTAAAGAGGAATTTATAGCAAATCATCTTAATTACAATTTAATGTATATGATTAATAAGTTAAATTATTTCTTTAAAAAAAAATCATTTCATTGCTCCTTCATCCTATGGAATCATAGTCTAATGGTACCAAAATATGAATTGGAAAATGTAAAAACTTTCGAATTTTGATGAAAATGTAAAAACTTTCAAAATGAGTTTTGAGCTTGAATATGGAGATTTTCAACTAATGAACAATGAAAATCCCTTAGTTTTCTCTATATAAGACATATTAAGCGTAAAGCAATCAAGAAAAAACCTATGACTGAACATGTTATGAAGCTTTCTGGCATTCTGAAATAAAAATTTAACAGGAAAACCATTTTAAAGCAACTAACATACATTATTAACATGTTTTAATATGTATTTTGAAACTATAAAATGGATTATAACAAATTTGGAAAGTATCCTAATAAAAACCTGTATAATATTAATGAAATTCAAAGCTTATTACCAGAATGGTAGAAACACTAACACTACATCATCAAAAAATGGAAGAAAAGTATTCATAGATGTTGTCAAAGCATGCTATAAGATAAAAAACTTACAGAAAGAATAAATAGACATATTTCACTGAGCTATTAAAAAAAATGATGATAGGGTACATGCTGATGAATTTGTTAAATATAACTAAAAGTATTTAATTCCAGATATAGTTTAAGAAAGATCTAAGGGTGTAACAAAAGTGTAACAAAAAAAAAGTATAATAAAATAGGTGGTATTTCATGTAAACTCAACCAAAAACATGCTGACAAAGAACCACTGGAAAAAAATTGAGCCACACCCAGCTTAATTTATAATCAATACACTTCTTATTTCTCACTAGACTCATTTTGGACTTTTTGGATATCTCTGTCATGTCCCATACTTAATACTTTCCCATTATCTTTATGTGTGTTCTTCCCCAATTTTATTTTAAGCTCCTTAAGGACAGGGGTTGTCTTTCTTTCTTTCTTTTTTTTTTTTTTTTTTTTTTTTAATTATAGCTTTTTATTTACAAAATATATGCATGGGTAATTTTTCAGCACTGACCCTTGCAAAATGTAAAGGGCTAGAACTGAGCAATGCACTTGGATGATGAAGCACGTGAGACTAATTGCCAATTGGACGGTTCCCTATTAACTTGTTTAAGGTTGACCCTCCCCAGCTGTTCTGTGCTGACTTGATTGGTGAGACAAAGAGAGGGAAGTGACTTGTGTGGGAGGAGCAAGAGAAACTTGGGTGGTGGAACTCACGCTCACTTGCACTCGTGACCTGGCGTTGGGGGTGACGGTAAAGATCTAGAATAAAGACGTTTAGTGATCCTGACTCCGGCTGATTTCTGGAAAGATAGAGTTCCAGCAGCAAAACCTTCTATTCCAACTATTCCCCTCCTTTCCCTACCCCCTTCCCTATATATCAGATAGAACCAATGCATGTTAAATATGTTAAACTATATGTTAAACACAATAAAAGTATATATATGCATACAGTTATTTTGCTGCACAAAAAAAAAAAAAAAAAAAAAAAAAATTGGACTTAGAAACAGGGTAAAAATAACCTGAGAAGGAAATCAAAAATGCAAGCAGAAAGAAACAGAAGGAGTGGAAATGCTATGTTGTGGTTCACACTCATTTCCCATAGTTCTTTTGCTGGGTGTAGCTCGTTCTCTTCATTATTGAACAAATGGAACTGATTTGGTTCATCTTGTTATTGAATAGAGCCACGTCCATCAGAATTGATAATCATATAGTATTGTTGTTGAAGTATATAATGATCTCGTGGTCCTATTCATCTCCCTCAGCATCAGTTCATGTAAGTTTCTCCAGGCCTTTCTAAAATCATCCTGCTAGTCATTTCTTATAAAACAATAATATTCCATAACCTTCATATATCACAACTTATTCATCCATTCTCCAATTGATGGGCATCCATTCAATTTCTAGTTTCCAGCCATTGTAAAAAAGGCTGCCACAAACATTTTTGCACATGTTGTTCCCTTTCCCTTCTTTAAGATCTCTTTGGAATACAAGCCTAGTAGTAACACTGCTGGATCAAAGGGTATGCACAAATTGATAACTTTTTGAGCATTCCAAATTGCTCTCCAGAATGGTTGACATTCACAATTTCACCAACAATGTATCAGTGTCCCAGTTTTCCCACATTCCCCTCCAACATTCAATATCATCTTTTCCTGTCATCCTAGCCAATCTGAAAGGTGTGTAGTGGTATCTCAGAGTTGCTTAATTTGCATTTCTCTGATTAATAATTGTAAAGGGCTGAAACTCTGAGTTGATGCACTGAGGTCGGACAACTGAGCACTTAATGCAATAACCAATTGGACAATACTCTAATTAGCATATGCTTAGAAAATGGCCCTTCTCACTATTCTGTGCACATTCAATCTTTTGGTGTATACAGAGAATTGTGGGAAGGATTAGGGGGTGGAGTAAGACAAGCCAGAGTCACTTTGGCACTAGAGGAGGAAAAGGAAGGTTTCAGAGATCCTGTACACATTCCCTTCACTTCTACCTTTAAAGACCAAGAATAAAGACCAATGACTTTTGCTTATCTTGACTCCAGCTGATTCTAAGGTATCCAGGGTGTTGACTTGGTCTTCACAAATAATGATTTGAAGCATCTTTTCATATGGCTAGAAATAGTTTCCATTTCTTTATCTGAAAATTATCTGTTCATATCATTTGACCATTTATCAATTGGAGAATGGTTTGATTACTTATAATTCAGAGTCAATTTTCTATATATTTTGGAAATGAGGCTTTCATCAGAACCTTTGACTATAAAAATGTTTTCTCAGTTTATTGCTTCCCTTTTAATTTTGTCTGCATTAGTTTTTGTTTGTACAAAAACTTTTCAATTTGATATAATCAAAATTTTCTATTTTGTGATCAATAATGATCTCTAGTTCTACTTTGGTCATAATTCCTTCCTCCTCCACAGGTCTGAGAGGTAAACTATCCTATGTTCTTCTAATTTATTTATTATCTCATTCTTTATACCCAGGTCATGAACCCATTTTGACCTGACCTTGGTGTACAGTGTTAAGTGTGGGTCAATGCCTAGTTTCTGCCATACTAATTTCCAATTTTTCCAGCAGTTTTTGTCAAATAGTGAATTCTTATCCCAAAAGCTAGGGTCTTTGGGTTTGTCAAACACTAGATTATTAAAGTTATTGACTATTTTGTCCTTTGAACCTAACCTATTCCACTGATCAATTAGTCTAGTTCTTAACTAATACCAAATAGTTTTGGTAATCACTGCTTTATAATATAATTTTAAATCTGATACATTTAGGCCACCTTCATTTGATTTTTTTTTTCATTAGTTCCCTTGAAATTCTTGACCTTTTGTTTTTCCATATGAACTTTGTTGTTATTTTTTCTAGGTCATTAAAATAGTTTCTGATTGCTATAGCACTAAATAAATAGATTAGGTAGTATTGTCATCTTTATTATATTGTTCGCTCTATCCAAGATCATTTAATATTTTTCCAATTGGTTAGATCCAACATTATTTGTGTAGAAAGTGTGTTGTAGTTTTGCTCATATAGTTCATGATTTTCCCTTAGAAGATAGATTTCCAAATATTTTACATTATCAGTAGTTACTTTAAATGGAATTTTTCTTTGTAATTCTAATTATTGGATCTTGTTAATGATATATAAGAATGCTGATGACTTATGTGGGCTTATTTTTTTTCCTGCAACTTTGCTAAAGATGTGGATTATTTCTAATAGCTTTTTAGTAGAATCTCTGGGGTTCTCTAAGTATACCATCATATCATCTCCAAAGAGTGATAATTTGGTTTCCTTATTACCTACTCTAATTTTTTTAATCTCTTTCTCGATTCTTATTGCCAAAGCTAGAATTTCTAATACAATATTAAATAGTAATGGTGATAGTGGGCAACTTTGTTTCACTCCTGATCTTATTGGGAATGGTTCCAGTTTATCCCCATTACATATAATGCTTACTGATGATTTTAAATAGATGCTACTGACTATTTTAAGAAAAGACCATTTAAGCCTAAACTCTCAGGTGTTTTTAATAGGAATAGATATTGGATTTTATCAAATGCTTTTTCTTCATCTATTGAGATGATCATGTTTTTTGTTAATTTGGTTATAGTTTTCTTAATATTAAAATAGCCCTAAATCCTGGTATAAATCTTAGTTGATCATGGTGTATTATTCTGGGGATGATTTTCTATAATCTTTTTTGCTAATATTTTATTTAAGATTTTTGCATCAATATTCATTAGGGAGATTGGTCTATAATTTTCTTTCTCTGTTTTCAACCTACCTGGTTTAGGTATCAGTACCATGTCTGTGTCATAAAAGGAATTTGGTAGGAGTCCTTCATTCCCTATTTTTTAAAATAGTTTATATAACATTGGAGTTAATTGTTCTTTAAATGTTTGGTAGAATTCACATGTAAACTCATCTGGTTTTGGGGAATTTTTCTTAGAAAGTTGATTAATAGCTTGTTCTTTTTCTTTTTCTAAAATGGGACTATTTAAGCAATTTACTTCCTCCTCTGTTTATCTGGGCAGCCTATATTTTTTAAGGTAGTCATCCATTTCACTTAGGATATCAAATTTATTGGCATAAAGTTGGGCAAAGTAACTCCTAATTATTGCTCTAATTTCCTCTTCATTGGTGGAAAGTTTTCTCTTTTCATTTTTTAGACTAATGATTTGATTTTCCTCTTTCCTTTTTCTAATCAAATTTATCAAAGATTTATCTATTTTGTTGGGTTTTTTTCATAAAACCAACTCTTAATTTTATTTATTAATTCAATAATGTTTTACTTTCAATTTTATTAATTTCTCCTTTTAATTTTAGAATTTCAAGTTTAGTATTTGATTAAGGTTTTTTAATTTGCTCTTTTTCTAGCTTTTTAAGTTGCAAGCCTAATTCATTGATCTTTTCCTTCTCTATTTTATTCAAGTAAATCTCTAGAGATATAAAATTTAGGGGTTGTCTTTCTTTTCTGTGTTTATGTCCCCATCTCTTAGCATAGTATCTGGCACATAATAGGCACTTAATAAATATTTATTGGCTATTGACTTCTTGAAAGCTAGCAATATGGCCCATACTGGCTTCTTCAGGAATGGCTTATAGGGAGACATTTAGAGACTGTCTTTAGATGAAGAAGAGAGTTAGATGGACCAATTCACTACTTAAAACAACATCCTATTTTTCAGTATTCCTATTTCCATACATGATAAAGGCACCTCTTTCCTATGCACTGTCAATGGAACATGAAAACAATATAAAGAGTCTTGTGGCTTTATTCCTTCAATATTCATCTAAACTTATATAAGCAAAGCACAATAGCCCCAGAGACCACTGCTGCTTACTTCAACGTATGTATTAATATTTCCAGATCCTTCCTATTTTATAATAGCAAATTTATAAATAACAAAATTGAGTAATACAGATAATTTCCTTAGTCCCATATAGCACTCTGTTAAATCTGCTGCATCCATACTTGCTCTCAAATTAATCAAGGGTAGAAATTTACAATAGGAATATAATTTGAATATAACTAGAACAAATATTTCAATAAAGTTGTTTTTCTGTCCTGTTTCTATAATCTATACCACAATATCATATACTTTATACATCTTTTATTCTATTCATTCTACATTCCATGCACTCAATGCATCCTATACTTCATATGCCCTATAATCCTATAATGGAATCTATAATCCATGCATTCTAACCTCCATATATCTTATGGTCTATAAATCCTGTGCCTCATAAATCCTTTATTTCATGTATCCTAATGCTTTATATCACAAACTCCAAAAACACAGTATCATAAGATTTTAGGATTGAAATCAATCTGAGATGATTTAGTCTTATTGTATTCACATCCCATCAAACCATCTGCCTAAGGCATTTATTTACCATCAGCCCTTCCACTAATCCCTGCACAACACTAGACCTGAGGCCATCTCTGAATGATTTAATCCACTTAGCTTGGGATCTATTGCCAGGGACCCTGCTATGCTGATTGGTGAGTCAGTCAGTCAAATGCACATGCTTCAGAATACAATCTACCAATTGTTCTCTTGCCATCTACTCTCACAAAAAAACACATATACAATTTGCTTCTATTTTTTGTCCTAAGAACCATAATTGAAACAATACATTACCTTTATAAAGGGTTGCTGTCAACTGTTTCCCTTTTAAATAGACTCACTATCCCTGTGACATCCCAAATGAAAATATCCTTCCTTGGCCACCATTTCTCCAAATGTGTTGTCTCCCCTTCCTGGATTATAAACTCCCTAAGGGCAAGAAATACGTTATTGTATTCTATATCACCTGTGCTTATCACAATGTTTGGCACATAAGTTCTTAACAAATGATTTTCTTTTATTAATCTCATATTAAAAATTAGAAAAAAGGCCAATGAAAATGACATATATAAAGTCACACAGGTCTTTTGACTCTAAATATGGAGCTCTGATACACATACCTTCTTCTATTCATTTTATAACCATTGTTGTTGTTGTTGTTGTTGTTTGTCCATTTTCAAAGAGAACCATGGCTTCAGGAATGTGATGACATGACATTCAACTAAATTGGATTTGAGTGAGGGAGGGCTGTGCAAATTCACCTGCCTCATTTTCTCCTCCAGAGCCATCTGCGTGAAATGGAAAGATATAGATCAATATCTTATACTTCATGCATCTGATATTCTGTATACTCCACAAATGTTATTTTCCATTTATCTTCTAGGCTATAAATACTCTACAGACCTCTGAACTGATACTTCTCATATAGCTAATAATTCACACATGTTATTCCCCATGTATCCTTTTTTCCCCCACCATTTTTCCAATACTACATACATTCTGTGCTCCATTTTTCCTGTATTTCATACATGCAATTTACCAATATGTAATATTTATTTTCCTGACAGTACCAACCTTTTAATATAAGTGGTTAGCTATGTGGTCAATTGTGTCATTCAAGCTATTTCTGCTGCTGCTGCTGCTATTAATTATTAGCTGAATAAACCACCTCTTTTAATAAGCATTTCTGCAACTCGTTTTATTTTCTAGGCATATTAAAGTCATTAACCAGTTTTCACAAAGTGCCTCCATACCACAGAGTCCTGGCTCCTCAAACTTCCAAAGAAATAAGGCATAGCCATGTATATCTAACATGGAATATTTAGTGCCCACTGATTTCCAGTGAAGTATCAATATTCTTTGGCTTTTGTAATGGAATTGGAAGCATTTTTAAAGAGGAAAATCTTTATTAGTTGGGTCTAGAGAAAAAATTAACTCTCTTGACTTAAGAGTCAGCAGAATCCTGAGTTTTGATCCTGACTGACTCTTGATATGTAACCTTGAGCAAATTATCTGATTTCTTTGAGATTTGGTTCTTTCATCTTTAAAATGGAGGTATAGTTTGGCAGATACCAATGAAAGTATCTACCTCACAGAACTATTATGAGATTCAAGTAATATACTGTATATGTAATGCTTTGTAAATCTTAAAATATTATAAATAGTGTCAGTTATTAGAGGCAGATAGGGGGTACAATGGACAGTGCTGGGCCTGTAATCAGGAAATCCTGAGTTCACATCCAGTCTCAGATACTAGCTCTGTGACTCAGAATAAGTCACTTAACCTCTGAATCAGTTTCTTCACTTATAAAATTAGGATAATAGGAGCAACTATCCTAGAGAGCCATTGAGAGGATCAAATAAGATAATATTTAAATTGGGTTTAGCACAGTAACTGGTCTCATTATAGGTGGTATATTCCCTTCCCTTTGTCCATATTCATTTGAATTGGGCTATCAGAAGGCAAAGACTATGAACATTTTTTATTCTGTAACTATAACTATTCAATTATAACAGAGCACACTGATCAATAAGTCCAACCGTGTCTATGATAAATTGTATGTTAAAATGGAGACCTAATAACTCTGTATTGGTTCTGATCAGGACAGACAGCCAAAGTAATAAATCAGGCCATCAGCAGTGGAAGATAATTATCAAATATCTATCTAATTCCATTGCCACACAAACACAGCTTCGGTCTTATTTTCCAAGTGAAGAAAAATTAGGGCATGGGAAAAGGAAGCTTCTTAGTGAAATCTTTCCAGAGACTAGAGGTAAAACTGAAATTAATTGTATAACTTAGAAGATTTGATGTAAAAATTTTAAATGACTAGTAGCTACTTCCAATGAAAATGTGCTTTTCTTTGCCTAGTGGTATCATATAAGTTGGTAATATGACACTCACAGAAATAATGTATTCCAACTGTTTGGAAAACATGCTGTTCAGAAAGGTAATCACCTTATCTTCCTTTAGGGATAGTTTTTTAAGGGAAAAGCAGGTTAATCTCTCTTAATTTCTCTCTTGTTCTATCTGGTTCTAATCTACAAAAAATGAGAGTCTTCTCCCCTGCAAAAAACAAAACAAACCAAACCAAAAAAAAAAAAAAAAAAAAAAACACTCTTGAGGAGTAGGCAGAGCTTAGAATGTGCATAGTACAGATTTATTCCCAGCTTCTGGATGGATATGAAGCCATTATATCAATTCAATGGCTGACCTTCACATAAAAAGCATAGAACTTTCCTGAAATTCAAGGAGTGATTTTAGGTAGACTTCATGTGCACATGGAAAAACACAGACTGAATCTGAACTCCACTCAGTGTCTGGGACTTTAAGATGCCACATTCTTCTTCTCTGTTCTCTTCAATTCAATTCAACAAATCAATATTAAATGCCTATAGAATGTTATGGGGCTGAATTTGGTAACAAAAGACTTGAATTTAAAACATGGTTGTGCTATCTCCCACTTGTGGGATGTTGAACAAAGTCACTTTACCTCTGCTCCTCATCTCTAACATTGGTCCCTGAGGACTTTCCATCCTCCAAAATCTATCATCATGAGCTCTGTGCTTCATGCTGGGGACTCAAAGTTGAAAGGGATACAAATATTTGTCTAAGGGAACCAATGTTCTCTTTTCTCGGGTCTGCTCTCCTAACTGGTGCCATTTCAGGAGGGTCATCACCCATTTTACTCCCAATTCAGTTCACTTTGGGACCTCACCTCTTTACCAGCATCTCTGCCCTCCTTAAAATGTCTCCACCTTAGGGCCTGTTCTCTGATTGGTGGGCTCCCTGGCCCATATCATCATTTTGTAAAGGATCTAAGCCATGCTCACTTCCCTCTAAGCTTACATCATTCTGTATTTTTCTATCCCCTCATTAGAAGTCTTGCTCCTCACCTTACTCCCTCTTCTCTTTATTTTTTGTCTTCCCTTTTTAGGATATCAAGTCCTTGGGAGTACATACCATTTTGCTTTCTTTCATATGTTTCTCCAGAGCTTATCACAGTACCTGCCACAAAAATAAGTTTTCTGTATCTGGGGTACAAATTCTTTTCTTGTCCTATCCTCTTGGTCCCAGCACTCAGCAAAGTATGTATTAGGCATATTTAATAAATGCTTATTGATTGACTCACTATTATTGCTCACATTTTGTCAAGCCCCAGCTCTGGATTACTCCCACCATTTGCCTCCTTTGCTCCTCCTTATGTGTTCTTGAACAATACTGGGGGTATTAGAAAATCTATTCATTTCAAAAGACATTTATTAAGTGTTCCTTCAAGATTGTTTCTATGTGATATATATTGAAAGCTAATTTATGAAGCACTTTGTGTCCCCAGTAAAGAACTTAAGGGTTTACTATGATTCAAACAAAAGCCTTTATTCTAGCTTTTATAAGACTTGAACACAACCTATTAACAATGCCATTATTTTTCAAGGCTTGCTTAAGTATTCCCAATACCTTGAGTCAGAAAGACTGAAACCTCATGCTAGTATTGCACTTACACCCCACATCTGGAGCTTAAAAGCCTGGGAACACAAGCAGAATCTTAAGGCTTCCCTGATCAAGCTCCAGACACTTCTCCTGGAGCCAGAAAGACTGGAGTTTCAGGCACAGATCTTGTGAAACGCCAACTAGATTTGAGACAACAGACTGAATGCCAAAAAGATCAGGGCTTTGTACAGTTGGGTTGACTCAGAGCCAAGTGCATGCCTTATGTATGGGATATCTTCTGAGCATGACTCATTCCCTATCATCTTGGGATATAGACTGCTGTTGCCATATATAAATTCAATACAGTTCCTAGGAATTTGAACTTCCAGCCTGAAATTCCTACCACCACTACCTCCAGTTTACTAGGGAATGAAGAAGCAGTCTTGCTCCAATAGCACCCTTATATCCATAGGATCCTGGAAAGTAGAACCTCCAACTCAATGATACCTGTGACTGATTTTAAACTTCTGTTCTCCTAATCCCAGTGATTCAGAATCACCCTCTTAGGAAGCAAAAGTCTTTTTCCTCTCTTACCTGACATCATATTCCATCTCCATTCAATCAATTTCTTTCTTTTCTCCTCTGTTCTCCTATTTCAAATGAAACAATATATTCAAAGCACTTTGCTCAGTGCCAGGTATATAGAAGATTCTTAAATATTCATATCCCTTCTCCTTTACCAATGGCAATTATGAAATTCCTAGTTGTTAACCAATTTCTTCTCAACTTTAAATTCCTCTTTGAATTGTCTTTCTGATTTCTTATACTCACAGAAACCAAATCTCTCTGGGAGATGGCACATTACAGGCCAATCTCTCCATTGATGTTTTTCTCTTTCTCAGTGCTCTAACACATACCCAAGAGGGTGAGTTTAGATACTCTCCATTCCTCATTACCATTTTCAGGCTGACAAATTATCTCCTTCATCAAGCAATCTCACCTCTTCTGATGCCCAATCTAGTTGACTGTAACATCCCCTCTGAATCCTTCCATGTTAATGCTCCTCAAACATCTCAAATTCACTCAACTTCTTTAACTTCTCTATGATCTTCATTAAGTCCTTCCATCCTTCAGGACTCTTACAGACCAACACCCCCTAATCCAGTTTTTTTTTTTTTTCCTAACCAGTTCAATATTACACTATATTCTGCTCTCAAATCCCTCATCACCTTGTCCTATCATTGTTCAGTTTCCCAAATCCCAACCCTGAATTGTTCCCAACCATCTGCCTCCTCTGCTTTTACTGATGTGTTATTTAACAGAGTTGGAGGAAGTCATGCATCCATGCTGGCTAAGTACATTACAAATTTATGTTAGTTATTCTCAATTGGGCCCTCATTGGAGTGAAGTAATAATTTTACAACTCCCAAAGTGATTCTCTATCTCACTCCCCATAGTCAATACTACAAACTTTTATTTCTCTCTCTTTTAAGTTTACCCCTTTCCTCCTTACCATCCCCTTAAGAAAAAAAAATTGTAATATATGGAGAGAAAAAAGCATATTTCCCTTGATTTTTTTTCTTTTCTGCAAGTCTATTTCTCAAGTCCTTTGATATTATTTACTATTGTCTCCTCACTTCAATATCTGGTGAAGATGTGACTCTTCTGATCACCAAGGCCAACTCTTCTACTTATGCTTTTAAGCTTATTTTTCTCCTGAAAAGGTTTCTTTTGCCTTGTTTTCATTTGATCATTTTCAATCTTTCCTTATATGCTAGTTCATTCTTTCTGCCTACAAATAAACCTAATATCTCCTCCATACTTAAATAACACTCTTTTTACTTGCCATCTCTTCAAAGTATAATTCTGTATCTCCTCTTTCAAGATCAAACTCATAAATATATGGAGAAAGAGACACAATAAGATATAGAGATAGTAAGACAGAGAGAACATTTATGCGTTTATTAAGATCTTGCTTACTATGTGTCAGGCATTGTACTAAGTATGGATAGAAATATATGGTGGATACAAATATAAACAGAAAGTCCCCAAGGAGACTGAGAAAAAACAACACATAAAATGAAATTAAAAGGTGGTGGGAATGCACAAAAGAACATCCACACAGGGACTAGGTGGCAAGTCAAGAGCAGAGCCAAGAGAGGAATGAACATGGATGGCTTGGGTACTTCTTCAATTGATGTTTCTGAGGAGGAACTCACCAATTGGAAGAGGAGTCACTGGGATCTTTCAGGGTAAAAAGTCTGCTTAGATAAGTCCAGAGTAAGGAGCAGAGCCAAGAGAAAAAAAATTGGAAAAAAACTGTCAGACTGGTGTTTCTACTAACTCGTCTCTCCCTCACTTTTTAAAATCTGGCAGTAAATTTCTGACCTCATCATTCAATCAAAACTACTCTCTCTAAAGATGCCAGTGAATTATTTTTTATTATTATTATTATTTCCCCAGTTACAGTTTAAAACTTTGTTATTATACATGTACATTCATTTTTTACATATTTCCATGTGAATCATATTGGGAAAGAAAAATTAGGACAAAAGGGAAAAACCACAAGAAGAAAAAAAAAAGGTTAAAAATAATATTTATATTTCTCTTAAAAAAGAAAGAAAGAAAGAAAGAAAATATTCCTAGTCTAAGATGGTGTTTTGATCTGAAATTTCTCTTAAAAAAAAAAGAAAGAAAAATAATATTTATTGATCTACATTCAGTCTCCATAGTTCTCTCTCTGAATGCTAATAGAATTTTCCATCCAAAGTTTATTGGGATTGCCCTGGATCACTGAATTACTGAGAAGAACTAGGTCTATCATAGTTAATCATTGCATATTACCGGGGCTGCTGTGTACAATGTTTTCCTGGTTCTGCTCACTTTGCTTAGCATCAGTTCACATAAATCTCTCCAGACCTTTCTAAAATCAGCCTGTTCCAATGAATTTTTTAGAGCAAAACCCAATGGTCCTTTCTCAATCATCATTTTTCTTGACCTCTCCATAGCATTCAACATTGTTGACCATTCTTTCATGGTAGGTTTTTGTGAAACTCTCTTCTCTTTCTTGTGTGACAGTTTCTTCTCAGTCATACTGATTAATGATCTATATCTTGCCTTCTAAGCACATATGTATCCCAAAATTCTGTCCTTGGCCCCTCCTTTCTATAGTCTTTCTTGATGAGTTCAACAGTTCTCATAAGTTCAGTTAACATATTTGACTTCATAATCTATATATCTAGCTTTATATATCAATCCTGGTTTAGATCCTTATCACCTCTCACCTAGACTACTACAATAACCACCTAATTAGTCTCCTCATTTTCCCTCACTCCAACTTATCCTTGGTGCAGATGTCAAAGTGATATCTTTAAGTCTGAATGTGACGTCATTCCCTCCTCAATAAACACTAGATTTTCTCTTTTATTTCTAACGTTAAATACAAGTCCTCTATTTTCCATTTAAAGCCTTTTTGTGAAGGCTTTATGCACAATTTATATCCCCAGCCTTCTTATATACTGCTCCCCTTAAGGTATTCTTTGGTCTAGTCAAATATATTTTTATTACTGTTCCTCAAACAGGACATTCTACTTCGCATTTGCCATCTTATGCCTTTGGTCAGACTGTTCCTCTTGTCTAGAATGTATTTCCTCCCTACCTATATTTCTCAGAATCTCATTTCCTCCACACCTCATATCAAATGTCATCTCATATACCATTCCATTCATAATTCCTCTATCTATCTAGTGCCTACTCCAATGAAAGCTATATTTATTTTGTATATGCTTATTTTCTATATAACTATGTTATACATATTTCTGCTTGTATAACATAAGTTCTTTCAGGAAAGGGACTGATGTTTTTATACATCTCTTACAAGTACCACAGTTGAGTACAATTAATAGGTACTTAATAAATGTTTGTTGATTGATTATTCCTTTGATCTTCCAGGCTTTAAATCAATCTATCTTTTTTTCCTTATAGATTTAGGACCTTGTTCCCTGCCTCTTTTGCTTCTAGGAATTCCCTGAACATGGTACTCTATCCATGCCTCCCTAGCTTTGAATGGAATCCCTTTTCTTCCTTTTCATGTCTTAGAATCATTGTCTTCCTTCACAGCTTTTTCTTCCTCCTCTTAGAATATGTTTCTTTATTATACTTTTGTTGTTGGATTTTGTTTTGTTGTTGTTATTGGGGTGGGGAGGATGGAGATAGCTTTTCTTTGTATCTCCACAGAGTGCCTGGCACATAGCGAACACTCTAAAATGCTGGCAGAGTGACCAACTGAAATAGAAACTAAGGTATATCATTTGTTAGGGATTTGGGACCTTAATATGATCTATGCTTTGAACTTTCCTAACAACCTCTTGAGGTGAGATTCAATCAAAACTGTAAAAACTTGGTCAAGAGAGACCTGGCTTCAAATTCTGCCTATAATCATATGTCCACAGAGAAGTCCTTTTACCTCCCTGAAATCTACTTTTCTTTACCTACAAAATGGAGGCAATAGTACCTACCCTAGAAAACCATTGTAAAGCTCAAATGAGGGCTTTGTCAATCTCCTCTCCCTATGCAAAAAATCACCTATTGTTAGAAGGAGGCCCAAGCCACTCTGTTGTAACAGCATTCTGGTAGATGAAGGTCTTCTCTTGGATAAGATAGAATCCTGAAAGCAAAGATGGCTTTAGCATTTGCTATAGAATTGAATTGTAACCAGGGCTACAGAGCTGGGCTGATGCTTGTCAGCAATGTCACTTTCTGCTTCTTCAATGTGCAGGGATGATAGCTATCTTGTTGCTGTGGAGACTGTCAGCCTTAGCATCTCTGTTTATCTGCAGAATGCACAGTGGTTTCTGAAAACAGGTGTGGCCTTGTTGAGAGTAGCTTAGCCACAATTTTTTGTTGTTGTTGTTTAAAGTGACTGACTCTTGGAGAGGTTTTATCAACTTTCTAAATGCCTCTCTGTCTCCTTCAAGAGCTGTTTATAAAGGTTGCTGAGAAACTCAGCTCATGCTTATTTTCTCTCTGTTTTCTGAGATACCAAACTAGATAGAAAATCTGGCCTAAGCACGAACTAGGTCTCTATGGCCTTTTTAACACCATCTGTGGCCTGAGTATTAGTAATTAGTTCATAGTTCTGTGCATCTCTGTATCTTCTGGGGCAAATCTCAAAAAGGGAACTGCCTTCAACTTAGCTTGATTCAATCAACATTTATTAAATAACTGCTAGATATATATTTAATTTCCTCCTTCCCATTCCACTACCCTATATCCCCCCATAAATTACTGGGCTAATAAAAGAAAACTATATTCAGGCCCATGTGATTGGTAATAGAATGCTTCTGAAATGAAACACACTTAGAAAATATTTTAAATTTATTTTCCCCTATACAGATTACTTCCTTAGATAGAAGTTCTTAACATGGGGCCTATGATTTTTAAATAATTTAATACATGCTTTTCAAAATTATTCATATCCTTTGTAATGCAACATAAAGAACCTCTATGTTTATGATTCTACAATTCCAAATACAGAGGAAATGTCCAAAGAGATCAGGAAAGAACATTTGAGCAGAGAGATCAATTAAATCAGGAGGGATCAAAGAACCTTAATGGAAGATAGAGCACCTAAGCCAGATTTTAATTCCTTAATTTCATTCTAAGTTTTCCATTCTTTTTCACCTTGTGTTCATTGTCCATCCAGTCTAGTATGTGTTTCCTAAAGGAAGTGGATGGTGATAGGAAAAGGTAGGATAAATTGATCTAGATTAGCTTCAGTATAAAGAGCCTGAAAGAGAGAAGTAAAAAGTATAAAAATATAAAATAATAGTACAAAAAAAAAGCATAAAATAAAAACTCTGAGTGCAAGCCTAAGGAATTTGTATTTTAGTCCCTTGGTAATGAAAGTTTTTTGAGTAAGGAAAGGGAAAGGAATAAGCATTTACATAGTATCATATTACTAAGTATCAGGCAATGTATTAACTGCTTTTTATAAATGCTATCTTATTTGATGGTCACAAAAACCTCTTGAAGGTAGATGCTATTATTATCCCCATTTTAGATGAGAAAACTGAGGTTAATGACTTGCTCAATTACATGGTTAATAATTATCTGAGGCAGGATTTAAATTCAGATCTTCATTACTTCAGGTCCAGCAATCTATCCATTGCTATTTCCTGTTCTACCAACTGGCTCTGATGATAAGTAAAGAAATGATGTGGGCAGACCTCCATGGCAGTGGCCTGCAGAATGGATAGACTGGAGGTGGAAGTTCAGTTATGAAGCTTTCATAATAATAGGGACTAGAAGTGAAAATGAGATGAACCAGTAAGTAGGAAGAATAATAAGAAGGGCACATTACTGAGATGTTGTGGGAATTGAATCAATGAAGGAGAATATGAGGAGTAAAGAATCTAATAAGGTTACTTATTTTCTAGCCTAAACCACCAGAAATTATGTCAGGCTGAGTCATTTGGCCCTGCCATCTCTGAAACCTTGCATTCTCTTCTTCAGCTTGGCCACATTCTTTTTTTCCACAGAGCAGGTACCTTCTCAACCCTGCCTCTCATTCCCCAGTTTTTCACTCCTTCTGAGAAACATAATCATCTCACAATGACCATTTTCCCCAGAAAAGCTGGTTAATGCTCCATTGTGTTGTTCATTCATCATCTTTGTGATTTTCCAGATCACAATTCACTTTTCTATTCACCACTCTGGTATAATTTTCTTTTCTTTTTAGAATTTAAAATCTTTAAAGGCAAAAACTGTCTCTCATTTATACTTATTTTATATTTATTCATTTATATAGCATATACTTAACAAATTTGTTTTATTTTATTCATTTAAGTCTGGGTAAATACACAAGACATGGTATTATGAAAAAATAGGGAAGTAACAAAGAGGAAGAGAAGAAAAGAATGAGAAAAGTAAGAGAGAGATAGAGGAAGAAAAGAAGTAAGGAAGGGAGGGAGGGAAAGAGGAAGGGAGGAAGAAAAATGAAGGAAGGAAGGAAGGAAGGAAGGAAGGAAGGAAGGAAGGAAGGAAGGAAGGAAGGAAGGAAGGAAGGAAGGAAGAGAGGGAAGGAGGGAGGGAAGAAGGGAGGGAGGGAGGGAGGGAGGGAGGGAGGAAGGAAGGAAGGAAGGAAGGAAGGAAGGAAGGGAGGGAGGGAGGGAGGAAGGAAGGAAGGAAGGAAGGAAGGAAGGAAGGAAGGAAGGAAGGAAGGAAGGAAGGAAGGAAGGAAGGAAGGAAGGAAGGAAGGAAGGAAGGAAGGAAGGAAGGAAGGAAGGAAGGAAGGAAGGATAAGGGAGAGAGTCACAGAGGAAAGGAGGGAGGGAGAGAAGTGGGAAGGAGGAACAAAAGGAAGGAAGAGAGCAGGGAAGGAGGAATGAGGGAAAAGGAAGGAAGGGAGGGAAGGAGAAGGGAGGGGAAAGGAAAGAGGAGGAAGGAGGGAAGGGAAAGGAAGGAGGGAAGAAAATAGGGAGAGGGAGAGAGAGAGAGGGAGATTATGAAGGCACTTGGTATACATCCCAGAAATTAGTGTGTTGCAGTGAGGGAAATTAATGTAGTCTATGCTGATTAGAACTACCACTTGTAGAATTCTATATGCCACATCTCAAGAAAAACATCAATGAGCTAGAGCCATTAAGAAAGGCACAGCAGAATGATGAAGATTCCATAGACCAAACTATAGGCAGAAAAGTTAAAAAAAACTAGAAGTATTTAGATTGAAGAGAAGACTTAGCCAAATGTCTGTCATGTTCAAGGACTGACACTGTGGTAAAGTTTCATTGTGAAGCTGATATATTGCAGCTCCAAAGAAGTAACTTTGGATCAATTGATAATATTTACATTAAAAAAATAGATGTCAATTCAGACTAAGGAAGTTTTTTTTTAAATAATTAGAACCAGCCAACAAAGGGCTTTTTCAAGAAGCAGTGAGTGTTCCATCTTTAGAGGAATTCCATCATTAGATGGATAATCTGTTGTGGTTTTAGGTGATCCTTGACTGACTAGCTTTCTTCAGAAATTGTAGCGTTTTGTGACTCACAAAGCCCACCAACTGGAAAACACTAATGATAAGAAAATGGATCTGAGAAAGCTTAGAGTCATTAAAAGAACTCTATAGCTTCCCAAATGCTATCTAATCCACTTCCTTCTTCCTATTCAACCATAGGTCCAAACTATGGTCTATTTTCAAAGTTTGTCCAAGATCTAGATAAGGTGAATGAGTTCTATAGATTATTCATCCAAGGGTGTGCATTAGTCTAGAAATAAACATTTTCCACCCACTTGACTTTTGAATGAACAGATTACACATAAAAAACAAAGAATTACAAAGGAAGAAAGATCCTAGAGATGTAATAAAACAAATGTATGAATTTTTTTTTAATTTTTAGATGAAAGGATTTTTTAAGGAGACCAAATATCCCATTATATCTACATAATATAAAGAGAGCTCAAATAAAGTCTCCAGCACTTTGCGTGAAACATTTATTGAAGAATGTGGATAAAAGCCACACAGAATAAGCAGGAGAAATTTAAATAATAAATTTAAATAATAAAACAAAAAATAACAAATAAATAAATAAATAATATTTCTTTATTTTGATAGGGCTATCAGTCCAAAAGAGATCCTGTTTCCATAGCAACCCAGCATCAGGGCCCCCATCTTCAGGCAGATCAACAACAAAACTGCTTTTCTAGGACCAATAACCAGAAAGACTATTACCAACACAAGGCTCCACCGCTTGGAACAGGCCAGTAGCTAAACCCCACATTCAGGGGAAGACAACACGGAGGCCACACCTCCCATAACAAGTCAGAAGGAAAGCCAATGATCCATTTTCTTCTATTTTTTTTTTTAATTTGGTTTTGTTTGACTGATTCTTGAAGTCTCATTGAGTCATTCATTTCCATTTGTTCAATTCTAATTTTTAGTGAATTATTTTCTTCAGTTAGCTTTTTTATTTCCTTTTACATTTGGCCAATAGAGGGGTGTTTTGTTCATTGCATTCTTTTTCCATTTCATAAATTCTGTTTTTCAATGAATTTTTTTTTTCATATCTATTTTATAAGGAGTTATTTTTTTTTCCATTTCATCAAATCTATTTTTAAGAAATTTCCTTCAGATAATTTCTCTTTTTCCTTTTCCAAACCCTCTTGCAAAGAACTCATTTCTTTTCCCAATTTCTCTTCTAACTCTTTTTTCATACCCTTTTTGAATTTTTCCAAGAGAGCCTTGTGAAATGGGGACTAACTCATATCACCCTTTGGGGCTTCATCTGGAACTGATTTTTCTTTAGGATCCTCCGTATATGAGGTCTGTTTTCTCTTTCTCCATAATAGCTGTCAATGGTCAGAGTTCTTTTTGCTTTTTTTGCTCATTTTTTTTTTAAAGATTGAGGCCTGCTCTTAAGTTCTTAAAGGGACCACAGCTGCTTTATTTTGCCCTGGGGCCAGTGTTGCTGACTGACTTCCAGTACTGGATAGCCATGGCCAGGACCCACATTCTGGGGTTCAGGGGCTCATAATTTGCCTTTTGTATTTACTTTGGCTGTATTACAGTTAATCTGCTGATCCACTGATTTGAAACTAGGACAGAGTAGTTTAAGAGCCTCGTACTAGATTTCCCACTACACAGATACAGCAATGCCCTGGTTTCTCACCCTTTCTCCTTGCCCTGATATCCCTGTGCTGTGGTCTGGGTATGGCAGCCTCTCCCCCTGCCTGATTGAAACAGACCTTTTCTGAAGTTCTTCCAAAGTATCTTCTTCTGCAAATTTGTTATACTTCCAAATATTTTTGTGTTCTGTTGCTTCAAAACCTGTTCAGAGGCTTAACTTGCCGTTGATTTGAGGGAAACTCAAAGGAGGTCAGATAAAAATGTGTATACTATCTGACTTCTTGGCTCTGCCTTCCAAAACCAATGCTCTAGAAAAAGTAGCCAGTTAAACCCTGAAACCCAAATGAAAGACAGCATTAAGACTCAGAGCACCAGCAGAAAAAAAAAAATGGGACAGTGGAGGACCAGAGGCCAACTCTCACATAAAAAAACACCAAGTCATGTAAAAGATAGGGAAAAATGAGCAAAAAAAAAAAAAAAAAAAAAAAAATATATATATATATATATATATATATAT
This sequence comes from Sminthopsis crassicaudata, assembly GCF_048593235.1. Lineage (NCBI taxonomy): Eukaryota > Metazoa > Chordata > Mammalia > Dasyuromorphia > Dasyuridae > Sminthopsis > Sminthopsis crassicaudata. The sequence goes on along the minus strand of NC_133619.1, from coordinate 498,018,921 downwards.
ATATATATAAAGTTACTAGGGTGATTGGGAGGATAGAGACATAAACTTAGAAGAGGACAATAGAATCAAAATGGTTACATGTGAAGCCTGAAAGAAAATTGAGTTATATCTCAGGCCTAAAGAGAATTCCTGAAAATGTTTTTAAAAGATTTCAAAAAGCAAATTAGAGAAGTAGAAGAAAAATTGGGGAAAGGAATTAAAGTAATATAAGAGAAACATGAAAAAAGAGTCAAAAGGATGGGAAAATTTACTAAGGAAAATAACTCCAAAAAAACTAAATTGGCCAAATAAAAAGGAAAGTACAAAAGTTCACTGAAGAAAATAATTCCTTAAAAATTAGAATTGAACAACTGAAAACTAATAACTCTATGAGAAATCAAGATATGATAAAACAAAATCCAAAAAAGAAAAAAAAAAAGGGAGGGATGTGAAATTTCTCATTGGAAAAGCAATTGAACTAGAACATAGACTTAGGAGAGATAATAAAAGAATCATTATTACTAACCCTGAAGTCAAGAGGTCCTCAGTTCAAATCCAGTCTTAGACACTTAATATTTTATTAGCTGTGTGACTCTGAGCAAATCATTTAATCCCAATTGCCCAAACAAAAAGAAAGAAAGAAAGAAAGAAAGAAAGAAAGAAAGAAAGAAAGAAAGAAAGAAAGAAAGAAAGAAAATTTGAAAAGAATTATTGGACTACCTGCATGATCAAAAACAAGTAAACAAAAAATAAAACAAGTAAACAAATCAAAACAAAATCTGGATAACGTTCTTCAAGAAATTATCAAAGAAAATTGTGTTGATATATTAGAATCAAAGGATAAAATGGAAATGAAAAGAATCCACTGGTCATCACCTAAGATATCAAAATGAAAACTCCTAAGAACATCATAGCCAAATTCCAGAGTTCACAAATTAAGGAAAAAGTATTGCAAGAAATCAAAAAGAAACAATTCAAGTACTGTGGCTCTGCACTCAGGATTACATAGAATTTATTAACTTCCACATTATAGAACTGGAAGATTTGGAATATGATACAAAGCAAACAAATTAGGATTGTTACCAATAATTACCTACTCAGGAAAGTTGAATATAATATTTCAGGGGAAAACTAATATTTAATGATATAGTAAACTTTCAAGAATTTCTAGTTAAAATCACATAGCTGAATTTTTTTAAATGAACTTCAAATACAAGACTCAAGAAAAACATAACAATGTTTAAAAAAAAAAGAATGAGAAAACAAGAAATTTAATAAGATTAAACTGTATATTTCTATGTGCAATACAATATCTATAACTTAATAACTCTTATAAGAGTAATAAGAAGGCTTCTATGTAGAAAGAAGGTATGTATATAAGGTGACTGATAGGATGATACTAAAATAAATGATTAAATAAATAAATGAAAGAGAAAGAAAATTTCACCGGAAGAAGGGGAAGGGAAATTTTTACCTATGAAAGAGGGATAAAAATGCTAATAAAATGAAGAAGAAGATGAGGAAGGTAGAGGACAAAATTTAAACCTTATTCTTATCAAAATTGTAATTTTGAGAATAATGTACACACTTGGTTGGATGTAGAAATCTATCTTATCCTCTAAGGAAGTAAAAAGTTATGGGAATAATAGAAGGGATGCCGGAACAATAAAAGAGAATAATAAATAAAACACTTGTGAGGAGGGAAAAAGTGAGGTGTAATAGAAATATATTTATAAAGAAGCAAAAAAAATAGCATGGAAGAAAATATATAGCTATCATATCTATAAAATATGAATAGATGTTCTCACCCATAAACCAGAAGTGAACAGCAGAATGGATTAAAAACCAGAAGCCTACAATATGTTGTTTACAAGTAACACATGTGAAACAGAGAGATACACACAGAATAAAAAATTATAAGGAAAGCAGAAAACTGGGGGGAGGGGAATTTGTAATGATTATCTCTGATAAAGGCCTTTTTTTCTCAAATATATAGAGAACTGAGTCAATTTTTAAAAATATAAGCCATTCCCCAAATGATAAAAGAGTCAAAGGATAAAGGCAGTTTTCCAAAAAAAAAAAAAAAAAAAAAAACTGTGGACATATTTTTTTTTAAAACGCTCTAAGTCACAATTGATCATAGCAATGCAAATTAAAACCACTCTGAGGTACCACTTCAGTTCCATCAGATTGGTAATATGACCAAAGAAAGGAAAATGTTTGATGGTGGAGGGGATGTGGCAAAAATTGGACCCTAATGCAATCTGGAACTATAGACAAAGGGCAACAAAATTGTGCATAACCTTTGACCTAGCAATATCCCTGCTAGTTCTATATGCCAAAGAAATTCAAAATAAGAAAAGAAAACAAAAAAATGCATAATTTTAGTAGGGACTTAAGAAAACCAGAAAACTCAATAGACAAGGATGAGAAGGAAAGTATTTCAGGCCTGGAGGATAGCCAGAGACAATACCTAGAGGTGAGAAATAAAGTATCTGGTTTGTGAAAGAGTCTGGAGCCAGTCATTAGGAGTGGACTAGGTAATGAATAGCTTTGAATAACCAAATAGAATCTTTTCTACTTACTACCTAACTCCATCATGCCTTTCCTATTACTGTAGAGGCCAGTCCTATATTCACAGTCCCTCAGGCTCACAATCTATCATTCATCTTGATTCTTCATTATTGTTCACTTTCTATATCCAAGCTGTTACCAAGGCCCATTGACTTTGATTTCACCTTGGCAACATCTCTTTATTACTTCTCCTTCTCTCCTTTGACATTTTTCCTGCTTCGGTATAGGCCCTTATCTCCTCATGTATGGGTTATTAAAATAGTTTACTGGTAGGTCTGTCTGCCTCATGTCTCTCCCCATTCCAGTCTATCCTCCATCCAGCAATTTAAGTGATTCTTCTAAAGTACAGATCTGATCATGGCACTTCCCTTTTTTCCCTTCAGTGGCTCCCTGTTGCTTCTAGGAACAAGCACAAAATACTCTATTTGGTTATTCAAAGCTATTCATTACCTAGTCCACTCCTAATGATTGGCTCCAGACTCTTTCACAAACCAGATACTTTATTTCTCACCTCTAGGTATTGTACAATCAGTTCAAAATGTCTCAAAGGCAATTGGAAAGGTGAGACTAGAAATCAATAGAGAAATTGGGGCAGGAAACAGCTATTTATGCCCTACCTGTGGTAGAATCTTTTAAGCTTGTATTGGTCTGATGAGCTAGTCAGATATACTCATGCATTAGCTATTAAAATAGCTTGGTGGTGAGTCTGTCTCCCTCAACATAATGATGTCATTTTGGTCCTTTTCAAACAAAAAATATAACAAATAATGGGGCAATAAAGATAGATTTGAGAATCACCAGCATAGAGATTGTATTTAAATCCATGGAACCTGATGAGATGCCCAAGTGAAACAATATAGAGGGGAAAAAGGAGAGATCCCAGGACAAAATCCAGAGGAATACTTAAGGTAAAGGTCAAGATCTGGTGGAAGATCTAACAAAGGGGACAGAAAAATGGTCAAATAGGTAGAAAGAAACCCATAAGAGAATAGTGACCTGGAAAAGTAGAAAAACAAGTGTATCAAGAAGGAAAGAGTGATCAACAGTGTCCAAAGTTGCAAGAAGTTAAATGAGAATGAAGATATAGAAAAGGTTATTGGAACTGGCAACCAAGAGATCATTAAATATATTTAAATAAAGCATATGTATGTATGTATATATGTATATACATATAAAGAAAGCATTGTTTATAATTTTATGTGTATATATTTATAAATATATGTGCATATGTGTATGTATTTTATACACACAATACATACCATATTACCTCCTTCTCAGGGTTGCTGCAATAACAGTGAAATACAATAGAAATGTTATCTTTAATCTTGAGAAGTTCAAGTTCAAGAACCATGACAGGCTAGTGGAGATTTCAGAGGCAGCACATGTTATTCTTTGATTCAGTTCACTTGAATAAGTATTTATTAAATGTCTGCTATCTGAAGATTTGTATTTAGCAAAGTGATAATAAAGTTATGGGATTTAGCTGAAGTTTGCCAACCTCTTAATATATGTATGTTTATGTGTGCATATGTATATATATATTTTCCAATCATCGAAAATAGGTTGGATGCTACCTACCCACTCTTCTCATGCCTAGAATTAGTCATGGAGATGATTCCATGTGTCCTAGGAAATAATAAAATTCATGCCTAGGACAGAAAATATTAACTTTAAATTGTTTTCTCACACTATTTTTCCAACTAGGGGAGAGCATCAGATTGAACTTACTGCTGATAGACAACAGATGATCTTCTAAGGAACATATTTCCAACATTAGGCTGATGAATGAACATTTCTGATGACATATTTCTTCCTTTAGCTTTCCTCTTTTGAAAGGTCCCAAAATGCTGCTGAGAAGCTATGGAATATATGGTAAAGCAATAACAAGACCAAAAAGACTTATTTGAAGGCTGGCTAAATATAGGTGTGATTTCCAAGAATGAAAATGTTACAAATTTGTATAACAATGGCTAAGGTTACTTCCTGCCCTAGAACCCTCTGACTTTGTGGCTTCAGAAGAATGACAGGAATTGTTTTAGTCATCTGAAGAATTGATACACTAAATGGTTCCTGGATTAAATAGCTCAATAATAATCAAAGAGAAAAAAGGAGGCAACCAAGGGGCAGTGGATTGACACAGCCACTTTGGATTTTTTGTTTTGTTCTCTGATAATTTACTGACAAGAAGAGTCAGAATATATCTTTCAGTGATGAGTGTATGTTAAATGTTCACCATCTAATGATATTTTTAATAAAGTAGGATATCTGGCTATTTTAAGGAATCACATGGAAAATTTTTATACCAAAATAAAATCCTCCAATTCAAACTTTCTTTGATAAATTTGGATGTCTCTTAGTTTATCTGTTCAGTTATTCATATTAGAAGGTCTTCAAATCTCATTAGTAATAATAATAGTTCACATTTATAAAATGCCTTATAGTATACAAAGTGTTTCTTTACTATAAGAATCATTATTGTTTTTCACATGAAGAAGCAGACATATAAAGGCATGGAATGATGCTATCAGTCACACGGCTAATAATTGGAAGATACAAAATTTAAGAATGTTAGAAGTAGAAGAGTTTCTAGGCATCATGTAATCTTATTTCATAGGAAATTGAGATCCAAAGAAGCTAATACTCAAGAATAAGGACACAACTATTAAACGATACAGTCACTCAAACTTAAGTTTCCTGACTTCAAGTCCAGGATTCTTTTCAATATATTGTGATGCACAACAAGAAGATTATGTGATGGATTTGGCTCTTTTTAACAATGAGGTGATTCAGGCCAATTCCAATAGACTTGTAATGGAGAGAGCTCATCCAGAAAGAGCACTAAGGAGACTGAATTTAAATAACTACATAGTATTTTCACCTTTTTTGTTATTGTTGTTTGCTTGCTTGTTTTTTTCTTTCTCATTTTTTCTCTCTTAATCTGATTTTTCTTATACAGAATGATAAATGTGGAAATATGTTTAGAAGAATGTTTAACCTATATTAGATTACTTGCTGATTGGGGGAAAGGACGAAGGAAAGGAGAATTGTAGAGGGATGGAATTCTGAAAAGGTGTACTTAAATCTAAGAAAGCAGAGTTCTATAAACATATACTTAGATGATATAATGATATGATCCCTCTCCTCACTATTGGTGCTTGGCTGAATGTGTTGTGGTGAGATAATCATAGGGAAGGATTGGAGGGCTGAGGGGACAGTTAAAGTCTCTCTGTTGCAGCCAGACTCCAGAGTCCAGGATCCATCTTTGATGAGCCATGTGGCAGCTTGCCTGCCTCCTTCACTTCTCTTCCTAAAGACCAAGGATTTTGACTGATCCTGACTCTGACTAACCCTGAAGCCTTCCAGAGAGCTAGTCTGGACATTACAGAGAACAATTTGGAACACAGAGTTTTGCAAGGGTGGATGTTGAAAATTATCTTTGCATGTATTTTGAAAAATAAATTAAATTCTCTTGGGAAGCCTTTAAATCAGAGATTCTTAATCCTTTGTGCATCATGGATCCTTGAGGAAGTCTTGCAAAGCCTATAAACTCCTCAGAATTTTTTTTTCCCACATAAAAATTACTTAGTATTACAAAGGGTTCCAATTACATGGAAATAAAAGTGTATTCTTTTGTCCATTCAAATTCATGTATACCTTGGAAATCTATCTATAAATTGTGGAGTTTTGTGTATCCTAGGTAGAAATCCTATAACTGGGCTTTAGGGCATCACCTCAAAGTGTCATTATTTAGAGGGTCTAAGATCATTTATTATTACCCTTCATTTGCAGAGAAATTATCAAACTTAGCATATCATAAGAATGGTCAGGTAAACTTGGAAGCTGTAGGATGGTTATTCTTCTCTCAGAGAACATGCCCCAGATGAATTCCTCTTTAACCAGTTCCTTGCTGTCTCCCACCCTATTCTTCTAGCACCCTTTTCCCCCTTTAAACTTCAGATCATAATGATCTGGGTTGTGCTCCCTTTAAGAAACTAATCCTTTCAGGGAATGATGTGGGTTGTTCTCCCTTTAAAACACTAATCCTTTCAGATTCCCAGCCTCTCCTAGCTGATGCATTATCAATTCAAGAAGCTAGGACCTTTGATTCACAAATCCTGTCAAAAGCACCTTTTGAATTCCAATAGGAAATAGGCTCTCACAACCCCCACCCAGATCTGGGCCAATTTGGGACACCACCCACAGGCCACTTTAGCTAAATCTCTCATTATAAAAGAGCCAAGCTGGAGCTCTCTCTTGGCAGAGGCTCCTAACATAGCAGCCTTATGCCTGGCATGCCAAGGATCTCTGTCCACTGGAATACTATTTCCGGTGCCCTTTTATCTTCACTTTTTACTAATTAGACTTTAACTTTACTTCCAAACCCCAAACTAAACTCCTTTATCAATCTAGGTTTTTGGGTCTGTAAATTCCTTTACAGGGGACTCTGCTCTGCCACTAGACCTCATTTAACTCTGTATCCTTGTGCCGAATCCAAAGGGATTGCAGGGGAGCTTCATTTGACTCCGTGTACCCAACCTGCCACTACACCTCAATTAAACCTAATTTCATTCTAAACCTTAAATTTCAAGATGTGATTAGCATCATAAACCTACAGGACAAAAATTGCTAATTATGAATCAAGCTACTTTCCTTTAACTACTAGATATTTTACCAAATTTCCTAACCATATTGATTATAAATTTAAAATTAGAAATAGAATTTTAATAGATTTTATTGCCCAACAAAAAACCTTTTTGTTAGATTGTGATTTCTATCAAGATTTCCAAAGCCAGGGGGGAAATAGTGAAAGAGTATCCTAGAGATATTATCATTTACTCATTCATTCATTCAATAATACTTATTAAATGACTTTTGTGGATTAAGCGCATTGTTTTAAGTGCTAGGGATACAAAATACAAAATGAAAAATAATTTACCCACTCATGATATATATTATGATACAATATTTATGCAGATATATAGATAAAAGATAATTTGAACAGAAAGGATCAAAAAAGGCTTCTTATAGGAGATTATACCTGAATTGAGTCTTATGGGACCATAGATTGGAACTTTAAATAACCTTAAAGACCATTTAGTTCAACCACTTCCTTTTACACATTAAGAAATTGGGCACAGAGTGATTAATTGTGTTACACAGGCAATTTAGTCAATAACAGGGCTAAAGTTTGAACCCATATGCTCTGAACCCCAATCCAGTGTTCCTTTAACTGTAACAACATGGCACCTCATCCAGCTACAGCTAGGTATAAGCAGGAAATATTTTCTAGACAGGTAAGACAACTACAAAGGCAAAGAGGCAAGAAATGGGACACTACTTTGAGCAAACAGAAAGTCAACTAGGTTGGCTAGATCATAGAGTGAATGACAGGGAGTAATATCAATCTGAAAAAAAAAATCTCTAGAACCAGGTTGGGAAGGGCTTTAAATGCCAAAGAAAGGAGGCAATATTTTATCCTAGAATCAATAGGATAGAGCCACTGAAGATTTTAGAGAAAAAGAGTGCTGTAATTAAACTTGTGTTTAGTAGAAATATTATTTTGGTAGTTGTATGGAGGACAGATTAGAGAAGGAAAAGCCTAGAATTAAGGAAAGTATTTAGGAACCTATTATAAGTGTCTAGGAGAGCTTCAACTTAAGTGATTGTAATAAGAATTGAAAGTATAGATGCAAGAAATATTGCCTATAGTGAGGGAGAGAGATTGAAGAATGAAGTAAGTCTCTCAGATTGTCAGTGTGAGAGTAGAAGATGATGGTCTCCTTAATAGAAGGAGAAAAATATGAATAAAACATTGAGATCATAGAGAGTATCCACCTTGGACATGTTGAGTTTGGGATACATACATGGTGGAAAAACTAATGGAAATAAGTAGTGAAAGATTTCAGTTCAGAAGAAAGATTGGGGCCAGATCCATGGAAGTTATTGAGATCACCAAGTGAGAAAAAGAAGAGAGACAGACAGAAGAGAGTAAAGGGGAGGGAAGGGAAGGGAAAGGAGGAGAATCCCATGTGAGAATTTAAAGAAATGTCACAATTAGGTGGCCAGACATGGGTTAGATGGTTGAATAAAAGAGATTGAGAAAAAGTAATCAGGGAAGGGGAAGAGTCAAAAGAGAAAAGTATCAAGATATCAACAAAAGCTGAGGAAAGAAAGGGGATACAGAAAAAAATATACATATATTAATATTGTCCAGAATTGCAGATATAAAGGAGGGTAAAGAAAGGTAAGAATTGAGAAAAGATCATCAAATGGAGATCATTAAGGGGCAGCTGGATAGCACAATGTTTAGAACATGGATGCTGAAGTGAGGAGGACCTGAGGTCAAATTTGACTTCAGACACATAATACTTCTTAGATGTGTGACCCTTAGTAAATCAGTTAACCCTAATTGTCTCAAGGGGGAGAGAGAGTGAGAATAATTGATAATTGATAATTTTGGGCAAGGTAGTTGGATTGAGAGATGGAAATCAGACTGTAAAGGATTGTAAGTGACGAAGGGAAAGCAATAAGTATAAAGCATTTTCCCTAGGGATTTATCTATACAAAGAAGAAAGTAAAAATGATAGCTTGAGGGAGAGTCAAAATTCACTGAAGAATTTTTTTTTTTTTAAGAATGGGGAAATCCTGGATAGGTCTGTAGGCATTAGGGAAGAAGGCTGGAAGCAATGGAAGGACAAGACTGACCAGTCAGTATCCTAGAGGGGATGAAAAAAGGATTAAGGCTACAAGTAGAGGGATATGCCTTTGCTTGGGAAAGAGGGCCATCTCTTCCCCAGAAGCTGAAGCAATAAAGAAGAAACCAAACTATGATTTAGAGGAGTTTTGAGATATAAAATAAGGAATAAGAGAAAATTTACAAAAAATGCCCTTAATTTTCTCCGTAAAATAGGAAACGAGATTCCCCATCAACCAAGTGTCAAGATGGAAGAAAAGCGATAGAAGAGAACTGAAGAGAAAAAGGAAAGTTAGAAAAACCATTGTGGGGAATAAGAAAGTCAAATTAAAGGCTATCTATGGTAAAAACTTCTTAAACTGTGGGTCACGACCCCATATGGGGTCACTGAATGTGGGGGTCATGAAATTATGATTTGTTATCAGTAAATGTTTGATTTAAATATCTATATACCCAGGATAATGTAAAAAACTTTTGGTCAAAAAGGTGTTGTGAGTAAAAAAAAGTTAGAAAAGCTCAGATTTGTGGCACAGTGAAGGCTTACTTGATATCACATAACAAAATTGTAGCAAAGTCAGCATGGTTGTGTCATTTTCTCAAGTAAAACCGTAAAATCAGAAAAGATGGAAACAAATCAAAGTTGGTTGTGTTTTGACTGGTTGTGAGTAGTTGTAGAAAAAGGTCTATGTAGAGAGTTGATTTTGATCAGTCACATTTATATTGTGACCTTCTTTGGACTAGGAACTATCTTTTGCCTCTTTGTATCCCCATTTCTTAGCACACTATTTAGTACATAGTAGGTGCTTAGTAAATGCTTATTGGCTAACTGTTTACTCTTGGATGAAGATAGCCCAAAGCTGAGGTCAGAACAAGGATGAAAGCCTGGGAAAGCAACAAGGAATAGAATAATTGAAGTTCATATGAGAATGAATCAGAGTAAAGAAGAATGAGACAGATATGAAAGTGTTGGGGGTTGTGATCCAAGAGAGGAAGTTCAGCATTCTTAATCATGGATGTTGGACAATTATAGATGATGATGAGATCCAGGGTGTGACCATTCCTTAACCGGCACTAAAGTGTGAAGATCAAGGAAGTAGAGAAGCTCAGTGAACTAGAAGGTCAGGTATTAGAAGTGATATCAGCATGTATACTGAAGTACCTAAAAATGAGGACGGGGATAGGGAGAAGTAAAAAATTAATCTTTGTGTTAAAGAAATAGAAATAATCTTTTGATTCTAGCACCAAAATCCAAGTTAATTCTCAAAGGAAAAGTTACTGAAAGATGGTGGCAGATGGTAGATCTGAATATGGGAATGAAAAGGGGATGTCACAAGTAGTATGCTTTTACTGGCTCCAAAATTGGGGGACTTGAGAGAAAAAGCAATCATCCTGGAAAGAGTGACCAGAAATGTAGTGATTTGTGAGGGGAAATAAAGAATATAAAAAAGGAAAGGGAAAAGGAGAACAGTTCAGAAATGCGGGTCCCCAAGAACTAAATGGAAATGTGAAAGAATTGGAGACAGTACCTTGAAAAAAATTAGCCAAAGGAACTGGAGATATTTGACCTGGTAAAATGATTTATAAGGGACAATACATCTTAAATCAAAATACATGTTGTAGGGAAAAGGGATTAGATTCATTCTGCTTGGCCCCAGCAGGGCAGAACTAAGACAATGGGTGGAAGTTGGAAAGAGGCAGATTTTAGCTTGCAAATTCTTCTAATAATATGGACTACTCAGAAATGGATGTGAGTTATATCCATCTCAGATTGGATGATGTGGGAAGGATATGTTGCCAAAGGAATTCCCGTACAAATTACAGAATAGTATGGATCATTTTCTGAAGTCTGTTATAACTCTGAGATTTTGGGACTGCCTAAGCAGTCACAAGTATCAGGTCAAGTTGGTCATCCACATGTCTATAATTCCTACTGACTACTAAAGAGGCTAAAGCTGGTTAATTTCTATATCCATATTAACTTAGACTAACATCAAAATGGTAGCCTTTGGAAGCAAGGGGGACTACCAGACTGCCTAAAGAGAAGCAAACTGGTCTTAGATGAAAACCAGAACAGGTTTAAGTTTCTATATTGATGAGTATTGAGATAGGGCTTTTTGAGTGGTGGGTGGAAAGCCTTTATGAAATAGGAAGCCCTAGTCACGCACGCACACACACACACACACACACACACACACACACAGAATTCAGTCTAGTTTTTTTTTTTTTTTTCTTTAGTCTGACTACAGGGAAGTAGAGTCTTTTCCTAAGTTATGCAAGAAAACTTTACCTCCATAAACTGCTGTGGAATAGAACTCACTTCTAAGAAAATTGGTGCTTTAGAGCTGGAAGGAAGCTGAAGTTCAGACAAAGTAAGACAGTTATCCAGAACTGGTTCTTTAATCTTATCTATCCTTAATCACTGAATGGATGTTGCCTCAAACAAACTGAAAATTGTTAAAGACTTTTTAAAGACCAAAGTCTCCCCCTGCATCCTGGGCCAGCTCTAATCATCTTTATTTATTTATTTATTTATTTATTCTTTTTCCTGAGGCTGGGGTTAAGTGACTTGCCCAGGGTCACACAGCTAGGAAGTGTTAAGTGTCTGAGGCCAGATTTGAACTTGGGTCCTCCTGAATTCAGGGCTGGTACTCTATCCACTGTGCCACCTAACTGCCCCTAATCATCTTAATCTATAATTTGTCAAATGGCTCTGGAGGAGAATGTGAGACTGGTAACTTTGCACTTAAATCCCACTCACTTGTATGTCATAGTATCATCAGCTCCCTGATGCTTTCTCTAGTCCTCTTCAGGAATGAAGAACAAACAAGTAAGCCCTGAAAACAGATAACCCAAGTCCCATTTCTGTGTTGAAATTCTCCTCTCATGTCCTATAATCATCTGGTTTTGTGTTTTCAGAGAAAGCACCACTGAAATAGTTTGATTTTTTAATGAATGGGCCATCCTGTCCTTGCAAGAACAGGGGTATGTGCACTATGTTGTTTGTACATCCTTGGTTTTGAATATACCTCTATTGTTTCTCATAAAAGGGATAAAAGAAAGGAGACAGCTGAACTGGCAGTTGGAGGTTACCCTGACACACACAATATGACCCTTTTCTGATGAGTCAAAGAATAAATATCACAAAGTATACATTCTTGGTCAGAGCATGTAGGTTCCTGCGAAGTATGGCTTGGGGTGGGGATGGGGAGGGGTGAGCAGGAGAAAGAGAAGAGGATGATTAATGACACACCTGAGCTCTCTTTTTTCTTCAGGCATGATTGGGGGAAGGGGGAAATCAGTTCTTTTCCATGCCTCAGTTTCTTCAAGGCAGTTGTTCAACATTCATATATAAATCAATGTTCAGGGTCTCTGATTTCTTCCCCATCTACCACATTTTTTGAGAAAATGCATTACTAGAATCTATTTCATAAGGCAGACTGAATAAAGCAGCCTGCAGAGACACTGTTGTTCAAACAACATTAGCATTGGGAGAGACTATATAGATCACAGGCAAGGTGGTCAGCAGAAATAAGAGTATTTACAGGGCTAGAAATGAAGTAGCAGTCAAAACAAAGATTTCCTGACCTATAGTAATAATATCTGACTTTCAGATAGCCCTCTAAGGTTTGCAAAGCACCTTCCATACCTCAACACATTTGTTCTTCATAATTCTGGGATAAATAGTACCATTTTACAGATAACTAAATTGATACTCAGAAAGGACATGGCACATAGCTTTTGAGTGTTAGAGGAAGGATTTAAACTTAGGTTACCCTAGTTCAGTACATCCTTATATGTGTATTTCCTTTCAATTCATATTCTGTAAAACAATACTACAAAACTACAGATATCCTGCTACAGTCTTGAAGAATACAGTAAAAATGAAGGTATATCATAAGGACCTCATTTGGCCCCCCCAAAAGAGAAAGGAGAATGCATTCCCTCTCTTCTTTACAGAAATGAGACACTAAAACTATGGAAAATGCACATCATGTTAGATTTGTTTTTTGTTTTGATGAACTATTTTTTGATTATTCTTTATTATAAAGCTTGGTTCTCTGAGAAGCATGAAAGAAAGATAAATTGAGAATTGTGGGTAAGATGTAAACTAAAGATACATAAAATTAAATGAAAATAAATAATATAGTCCATACAATTTAATTCTTATTCATTCTGAGAAGAAGCCAAAAGGACAGGAGAATAATCACATTTATCCCTTCCTAAACATTTTCACTGACCTAATTCAGATCATTACTATCTTTCCTCTTCTGAATTAGTTTTCTAACTATAATCTTGTTTTGGTATACAACAAATAGATAGAGGTGATGATCTCTGAGTTGATCTCAAGGCATAATCAGCTTATAAACTTGCATTAAGTAAAGGGAATTCAGTGAAGGGATTCATTTTTGAGGAGTAAAGGTAAAGGTGAGATAAGTAAAAGATGAAGGGAAAGAAGATTTGTGCATCCAATGGAAGACCTTAGGAGTCAGCTAGGCTGGGGGATTTGAGTACAATGCAACTAACAAGGAGTTGCTGTCCATAATCTTTGCAGGTAGAGACATTTGACCAAATATCATACAGAGTCTCCTATTTAACCTAGTTTAATGTTTAACCTAGCTAATTAACCTAGTTAATGCTTACACATTCCAACCACTATTCTAAATGCTGTGAGGATATAGTAGAGGATATAAATCACAGTCCCTATCCCTAAGAACCTTAGTCCTGGGATAAACAAGTACCACTAAGATGAATCAAGGCAGAGAGCGTTGATGGAAAGTAATTTCAAAAGAAAAAAAAAAAATATGAGCAAATGAGAGAAGAAGGAAAAACCTCTTGGATCTAATGAAATTTCAACTGAGTATTATGCTGTTCATTCTTTATTTTTTCTAAAAGGGACCAATGATTTGTACATGAATTAGATTTAAGGGGAGCTGAATTGTATAATCATTAGTGTCATTCTCTTCCTGAGTCATTGAAATTCAGCAGTGAGACAAAAATCAAGACAACTTATGATGACCTGGGATGCAATGGATGGCCTTGGTGTCTTCAATGACTGACCAAGCTCTAAGTGCCTTACAGCACCTGCTTTAGCTTCCTTTATAGCCATTGGAACAAATTGTTCATTCTATTGAGGGAAGTCTTCATATGCTTGGAGTAGAACCCTCCCCAATTCACCATCATATCTGATGCCCTTTGGTTCCCCTCAACCTGATTTATTCCATCTGCTGAGATGGTTTTACTAGTGTATAACTGTTGCACATGCTACAGTTTCTTGGAGCCACAGGTGAATGTTTGGTGACAGGTAGATAATTAAGATAGATGAGCAGCCTCCCTGCTAGTCCTCTCTGAAAAAATGTTTCAAAAAAAACTCAAGGCAAAGGTAAGGAGTAGACCATTCTGGTTGTGGGAGACAGCTAATATAAAGGCACAAAGATAGGCAATGGTGTTATATTCAAGAAACTTCCAGTGGTGCTAGAACAGAGTACTTAAGAGTGAGTAGCTTGCCTGGGTTCTGACGAGCTTTATCATAGAGGTATTGAAGAGCCAGTGGGGCTCATTGAGTAGGTGGAGGAGGCAACATGGTCAGACCAACCTTTTAGAAAAAAAAAAAAAATCACCTGGGGGTGATTTTAAAGGAAGGATAGATTGGAATGGGATGAAATTTGAGGCAGAAAAACCATTCAGAAAGCTGTTGCAACTGTCCAGGTGAGAAGTCATTTGGGCTTGAACTAGGATCATGGCTGTGGGAATGGAGAGAAGAGGATATATTCTAGAGGAGGATGTCAAGATTTAACAATAAATTGGACATGAGGGGGTGAGTTCAGTCATTACTAGAATGGCCTAAAATGATCTATTCCATTTCACAAAATGTCTATTGATAAATGAAATTGGATTTTTATATTATAGGACTATAATGAATATAAAGACCAGCTATGTTTTAAAAATAGATCAAATGAATGTCTCTTTGATAGGGAAGTATATTTAGCAGAGGCTTTTGCTAATTAGTAGTTCCTATGTTAATTAAATTCTGTTGAGTGATCATTGAATTGATTTACAACCAATATAACATAAGTAATCATTTATTATAATTACTTATTTTTGGTATGGAGGCAATTCTAGCTTCCTGAAGACTATACCAACAAGATATAAATTCCCTGTTCTAAAAGGAAAAGACTTTAAATATGGGTCCATTTGACAAAGTATATCTGTTGTCAGAGGACCAGCCTCGTAATGGTGAAGGAAACTCTTTACTGAAAATCTGACCATGAGCTATTGATATATTTTAATATTCTAATTTCAAATGGATGATCTCAAAAGTAGAGCTTTAAGAAAATTAATCACTAAGGTCTGCATTATGTGAACATACCCTGAATGAAATAAAGTTTTCATTCAGCTCAAAAAGCTTCAATAACTCCTTTAAAAAACACTTTATTAAACATTAACATTCTTATCAACCTGATGAGATTTTTTATAAGTTGCATATCAAAGCATGATGAATTAATACTTTTTAAATAATGAATACTTTATATCAAGTTACCCAATTATTTTCAGTTGAAGTTCACATTAAATTTCAAGGTGTGCACCCTCTTTTATTTTCTATTATAAAAAGTTATTTCTAAGGCATTGAAATCTCAGAAGACAGCACAATACCAGCACATTAAATGGTATTTTTGAAATCATGGTTAAACAAAAGTTCAAAGGTGGGGTAAAAGAAGTGAAATTCAAGAAAAAAAAATCAGCTCAAAATCAGCCTCTGAGAAGGAATTATAATTATTACATGAAAGATAAAAATGTATGACTACAATATTTCATATAGCCAAAAGTGAGCTATGAATAAAACTAAAGAACAAATTTTAAATGGAGAAGACTGCACAAATATTGCATTCTTCCTTTAGTCTGGCACTATCAAATGACAAAGCTCTTTGTTTTCAAAATATCTTCTAAAAACAAATCTCAGAATTATATTGTTCTGACAAAACTAAGTGAGCTTTATCTTATGGTTAAGATTCAGAGTTTCAAGTTATCAAACTGTGCATACCCTTTGATCCAGCAGTGCTACTACTGGGCTTATATCCCAAAGAAATACTAAAGAGGGGAAAGGGACCTGTGTGTGCCAAAGTGTTTGTGGCAGCTCTTTTTGTAGTAGCTAGAAACTGGAAGATGAATGGATGTCCATCAATTGGAGAATGGTTGGGTAAATTATGGTATATCAAGGCTATGGAATATTATTGCTCTGTAAGAAATGACCAGCAGGAGGAATACAGAGAGGTTTGGAGAGACTTGCATGAACTGATGCTGAGTGAAATGAGCAGAACCAGAAGATCACTATACACTTCAACAACAATACTGTATGAAGATGTATTCTGATGGAAATGGATATCTTCAACATAAAGAAGATCCAACTCACTTCCAGCTGATCAATGATGGACAGAAACAACTACACCCAGAGAAGGAACACTGGGAATTGAATGTAAAATATTAGCACTACTGTCTATCTACCCAGGCTACTTATACCTTCGGAATCCAATTCTTACCATGCAACAAGAAAATTGGATTTACACATATATTATATCTAGGTTATACTGTAACATATGTAAAATGTCATCTAAGGGAGGGAGTAGAGGGAGGGAGGGGGAAATCTGGAAAAATGAATACAAGGGATAATGTTATAAAAAAATTACTCATACATATATACTGTCAAAAAATTTATAATTATAAAATTAATTAAGAAGAAGAGATTAAAAAAAAAAAAAAAGATTCAGAGTTTCAATCCAATAGCCATCAGGATCTTAAATAAATGTCATTCCTTTCACTTTGCTTTCGTCAAGTTTAGGAACAGCAATTCCTGTGTGTCCAAATTCCCAAGAATCCGAATTACCATTATGGTGAGCTTGGTTCTTATTATTTTTAATGTCTTACTTGTGTGATAACTCAGCTAAGGGTGATAAAACACTGGACTAGGAAGATCTGAGTTCAAACTAGCCTCAGACACTTCCTAGCTGTGTTACCCCTAGGTAAGTCACATTGATGGGGATTGAGGCCCCTTTAAGATTCCTTTCTAATTGCCCAACCCCCATTGCTGACCTTGATTCACAAATCCTGGTCAAAAGCACCCTTTTGAATATCCAGGCCCAGCCCCCACTATCTGCTGAGCTTCCCCCAGTCCTCACCTGATCTGAGCTAACTGAAAATCCCAAGAACTTGGGGGTACCGCCCATCATCTTTTAGGTATAAAAGAGCCAAGCGGAGCTCTCTCTTTGCAGGAGCCCTCTTGCCAACACATGGTATCCTTCCCACCATGTAGGGTTTCCTGCCTGCCCAGCAGCCACCTCTGGCCCTGGCGTCTTTCTAACTGAACTTTACTTCCAAATTTCTACAATAAATCTTTTATTTATCAATCTAGGTTTTCGGGCCTGTAAATTCATTTACAGGGGACACTACGCCTCATGGGATTATCTTTGCATCAAGAAATGGGGTTCCCCCTTTCCTTTCCCTCATTAACTTTACCCCATTTACTTCTGTTTCCTCATCTATAAAATGACCTAGGAAAAAAAATGACAAACCCTTCTAGTATCTTTGACAAACAAAACCAAAAGGGGATCATGAAGAGTCATACATGATTAAAAAATGATTAAACAAAAATAACCTTTCCCAGAAATATCCAAGCTATTGTTTCATTTTTATCTTTTGGGATATAATTTTTGTCCTCAAATGTTAAGAAATAGAAAATTTCACAGTAGAAAAATCATACTTTGAAATTAGTGTCATTCCAAGAACTCTCATGGAGATATCCAGTGACTTATTCTCAACAATTTTTTTGCTGCAACAGGAAATCTTTGGTATCCTGGGTATGGGTTAGAGCAGAAATTCAGTAAGGCCCTCAAATGGCTGCAGAGTTCAATCATGGTGACGTGGGTAACTCCACTGCAGGATGGACTGAGAAGGGAAGATGCCAAAAACCTAGTTAATATTTTATTGATTCCCTATTAAATTTCCTAAAGCATTTTTGCCAGGTCATTTCCAATCTTCTCAAATGCCTAGTCATAATGCTCACTTCACTCACAGTCAAAAATTCAAGGCTCCTCCTTCTTTGACTAAAATGAGAAAGATGGTGCTGAATTATTTCTCTCAACTTTCCTGTTTCAGAAACACAATGTCTTTGGCCATTTTTTTCTGCCATCTCTCCTATGAAGACATGTCTCTCCCTTTTTCAAGGCCCTCAACTGTACTCCTGGTTCCATCCTCTAGAATTCTGTTTCATCTATCTCTCTTTCTCTCTCACTCTGTCTCTGTCTCTCATACACACACACACACACACACACACACACACACACACACACACACACACACACACATCTTCAAACTCTTTTTCTCCAGTGACTACTTCCTTTTTATTTATAAATAAGCTTTAGTTTTTCTGTCCTTTAAAGAGAAAGTACCTTCCCCTTGACCATGTCATTCTCTCCAACATTTTATTGTTTTTTTTTTCCCATTCATTCATTATCAAGTGTCCAGAAATAGTGGTATACCCTCATTGTCTTCATTTCCCACTGCTTTATTCCATCAAACCTTATCCCTACAAGCTGGTCTATACATACACAACTCTGCTGAAAAATAAATTCTAAAAGGTCATTACTAATGCCCCAATAGCCTAATTTAATGGCCTTTTCTTTCAGTCCTCCTCCTTTTACATTGTTGTTTATCTTTTCTTTTTCTTATAATTTTTCCCCTTACTTCATTGTTCTTTCCTAATTCTCCTATCTCTCCAACTGTTCTTTTGGTTTCATTCAGGTTTTCCTCCTCTTCCTCCTTTCCCTTAATTATGGAAATCATTTCTTCTCTCTTTTCCTTCCTTATCTCTTCTCTCATCCACAGACATCTTTCCTACTTCCTTAGCTTCAACTTCTCCTACTTTGTGAATGATTTCAAATCTATTTCTTCCTGAAGTCCAAATCCATCTTTACTTCTGTCTGGAGAATTTCTTAATTTAAACTTACCATGTCAACAATGGAATTTATCATATGCCTTCCAACCTGATTTTGCTCCTGACTTCCTTATTATTCTATATGGAACCACTGTTTTTTGGGTTTTGTTTTGTTTTTTTTAATCACCTATAGTAGAAATTGTACTGTCTTCTTTGATTCTTCTCACTCTCTTCTGCATCTAATTATCCACCAAGCTGTATCTATTCTATATCTGAAATACCTCTCATATCCATTCTCTTCACTCTATTCCCTTATGATTCTTAGTTTAGGCTCTTATTACCTCTCACCTGGAAGATTATAATAATCTCCTAACTAGTCACTCTGTAACCCTATTGCCCCACTTCCATCCACTGGGCTGTTTATCTTTCTGATGAACACTCTCATCATATCACTTTGCTACTCAGAAATTTTTAATGGCTTCTATTAAGTTGTTTTTCAGTTGTATCTAATTCTTCCTGACTCTATTTGGTGTTTTCTTGCCCAGGATGCTGGAGTAGTTTGCAACTTCCTTCTACAGTTCATGAGAAAAATGAGGCAAACAGAGTAAGTGACTTGTACAGGATCACACAGCTACTAAGCATTTGAGGCCAAATTTGAATTGAGGAAAATGTGTCCTCCTGACTCCAGAAGCAGACTCAATTTTCTATACCATTTAGCTGCCTTCTCCTTGTACCAGGTGCCTTGCTGGCTTCTGACTGCCCACCAAATAAAAACCAAATTTCTTAGCTTAGCCCTCAAGGATCTCTAAAGTCCGATCTTTAACTTATCTTTTCAATTATTTTTCATGTTACTCCCCTAATACATTCCAATCTCTTATCAATCAAATTCTCTACCTTTCTCCAAACAGATCTAGAACCTTCCCCTATTTTCACCTATTGAAATCTTCCCTATTAAAAAAAAAAATTAATATCCTACTTCCTTCATTAAAACTTCCCTGAGCTCTTTAGGTAAGCCAATGTGTCCTTTTTCTAGAATCATTTGGCTTTTGCTTTTACCTCTCTTGTATACTGATCACATTTTACTTTCAATTAAAAGTGATTTGTACACATGAGTATGTTTTCCACATAACTGGAAGCTCACTTTGAGATAACTAGAGTAAAGTAACCATGTGACTATCAAGAGAAGAGAGGGAAAAGTGGGCTAGATGATAAAGTGCAGAACCTGGAGTCAGAGTAACCTTTGTTCAAACCCCCCCTCAGACTCTTACCCCTGTGTGACCCCAAGTAAGTCACTTAATGTCTCTGGGGTCCAGTTTTCTTCATCCATAAAATAAGAGGTTTGGACTCCATGACATCTAGGGTCTCTTTGTGTAAATCTATGATGTTATAGGATCTTAGATGAAGAAACTGAAGTTCAGAATAATTGAGTGACTTGCCCAAAGACACACAGTTAGGAAGTTAAGACTAGAAATTGAATTATAATTCCATGTTCTTTCTCTTTTCACAATGAAGTTTCCAAGAAGACATGAGAAAGTAATATCAGGAATAAGATTAATTCTTGGGTGGGGTGGTACCAAACAATAATACCCAACAATAGAAGTTCCATTCAAACTTTTCAGCCCATTTGCTATTAAAGGAGAGAAAGGATTTACTTTTGTTTATTTGTTTGTTATTGTATTAAATTAAGATTCTAAAGAATACATCTAAAATATAAAAGGCTAAAAAAAGAAAAAAAAAATCAGGCAGTGCCTTGAGACTCACTGACATCCAAAAATACACACACACTTATCTCTTTCAGTTAATCTCTTCTTCCTCTCTGATTTTATTATATAGAAATCCCAGCCTTTATCCTGACAGCCTCAATACAGAGTAGGCCATTAGCAATTGAACAGCAAAGCATGTGGACAGAGGAACTGACAGAGTGAAGTGTGTTAGACTAAATATTGGTTTAGAAAGAAGTCCCAATGCAATTAATCCCCACACTCTCTTTATGTAAACAGTCACTCTTTCCACAATTTTGCCAGTATAGGTCTCTTAATACCACTTAGCAGTTCAGGCTCTCATTGGAAATGGCTTTTTGCTTTCTTCTGGTTTAAATTTGGTTCCTTAGAACTTGGCAATTTCTCTGAGCAACCATAGCCAACTAGGCCTTTTTAGATGGATTTTAGATTCTTTAAATAGTCAGACTAGTTCATTGGATGCATATGGCTCTATTCTTCCCAGGAGCAGTTTTCTAAATAAATCTAGCCAAGACATTGAAGAGAGGTTAAAAAAATAAAGAGTAAATTGGATTTTTTTCCCCTCTTCTTTACCTCAGTTATCTCCCTCTTCTCTCCCACCCGCAATCAAACCCAAGTCACTCATAGAATGTTCTTTAATTTTAGAAGGGACTATGAAAATCATTTAGCCCAATGTCTTCATTTTACCAATAAGGAATGTAAAATCAGAGAAGATTATTTGCCTGAGAACTCAGAAGAAACTAGCTAGACTGCAGCTCTCTTGACTTTCAGTACTGTTCTTCCATTTTCTCCTCCACTTTATATATTTCTCTCTAAACATAATCAGATCCATGACTAATAGGACAGAAAAGGGAAATGACAAATATTGAAGGGGATATGGGAAAAATGAGACATTAAAGCACTGCTGGTGGAATTGTGAACTGATTCAAGCATTATGAAGAGCAATTTGGAACTATGCCCCAAGGATTATTAAACCATGAATACCCTTTTACCTAGCAATACTACTACAAAGTCTGTGTCCCAAAAGAAACAAACAAACAAAAAAAAATCCAAAAAGTATATATCCAAAAAATTTTATAATAGCTCTTTTCTGGTGGCAAAGAATTGGAAATTGGGGGATTCTTATCAATCAGGGAATAGCTGAACAAATTGTGGCATGTGGTTATGATGGAATACTAAATTGTGCTATAAGAAATGATGAGCAAGATACCCTCAGAAAACATAGAAAGACTTGTATAATCTGATACAAAGTGAAATATACTGTGTACAAAGTAACAGCGATTTTTTAAAACAGTCAGTTGTGAATTATTCAGCTACTCTCAGCAACACAGTTATCCAAGACAATTCTGAAGGACTTATGATGAAAAATGTTATTAATCTCAAAAGAATTATGACAAAGTAAGTCTTCTGGGTTTTTTTTTTTTTTTTTTTAATATGTGAATAATAACACCACAAGTTAAAGTGTATCTAGATGAGGAACATGAGACTTAGAGAGGTTCAATGTCTTTTGCCCAGGATCACACAAACAGTAAATGTAGGAGTTTGGATTTAAACTTAGCTCTTGCCTGAATCTAGTATCATATTGTCTTTCTACATATTCTTCCCATAAAAGATGTGTAATTATTTGTGGAAGGCCAGGAGATGAGGTAGGCTATCATGTGGCACAAGTGGCTGGCACAAAGAAATTCTTCAAGGGAGATGACCTCAGATGTCCTAATGGCCATGTTCCTCTTTGCTAGTAGACTTAAACCTGAGAGAACTCCTGTATATCCTCTACCTTGGTTCACCAAGTACATATTCTACAGGGAACAGGAATATTTTGGGAAGCTCTGCTTACTCCAATATCCTCATGCTGCTACTTGGACAATGCAGAATTTGTACTTCAGTAAAGCAACCTCTTGTTGCCATACCTAGATTTAAGGTGCTTCATTATTATAGATTACATTTCTTCTTGAAAAAACAAAACATTTATAGTAAAAAAGAGAAAGAAAATTGGACATAATAGGGATTCTTTTTTTTTTCCCCCCTGAGGCTGGGGTTAAGTGACTTGCCCAGGGTCACACAGCTAGGAAGTGTTAAGTGGCTGAGATCACATTCGAACTTGGGTCCTCCTGAATTCAAGGCTGGTGTTCTATCCACTGCGCCACCTAGCTGCCCCCATAACAGGGATTCTTTTGTGTATATGTGTTATTCTACTTTTTATATATGAGTTTTATCTTAGTTCTTAGTGAAGTTCTTATGCTCTTTGTTAAGTTCAGAATCTTAAATATAAATATATATATATATATATTTATACACACACACACATATATATATATACTTAAAAATAAAACACACACACACACACACACACACACACACACACACACACACACTTCCACCTCTTCCTTCTAGGTTTATGTAACACTATTTATTCTTTTCGGGTTTTCCTTCCTTTCAGAAGCTTGATTATCTTCATTATGCTAATGACTGCCATTTCTATACATTCAACTCCAAGTTCAGGTCTCGCTTCCCTTGGATATTTCAAACAAAATATCCCAGAGACATCTCACTTTCAACATGTCCAAAACTGAAATCAATATCTCTCCTCCTATTACTATCAGTCAAACCCTCTTTTCCTTCAAATTGTCTTATTTCTATTAAAAGCAAAATCATTCTTCCAGCATCTCAGGCTTTAAGTGTCAGTCTTATCACATCCTCATAGCACATATGCAACCAATTGCCAAATCTTGTTGTTTCTATATACATAACATTGCGTATATCAGACCCCTTCTCTCTAGTTACACAGGTACTATCTTAGTTCAGGATCTTATAACCCCTCATTTGGATTATTATAATACTCTCCTAAAAGATTCCTCTCGCCTCAAAGTTACCCATTTCTGATTCAGCTTACACATTTGTTCACAATCACAGATCTAATAAGTATCACTTAATCAACCAGTATTTACTAAGCACTATGCATAGGGCACAGTATTAAATTAAGATACAGCACTTAGACAAACAGTTATTGTCAAGGAGCTCAATGTCTAGTAGGAGAAGGCAATGTTGAAACAAATATTTACAAGTAAGATATATACAGAATGAATTCAAGGTAATCTTAAAGAGAAAGCAATAAAATTAACAAGGCTGGGAAAGATTGCATATACAAAGTGAAACTTGAGCTAAGATTTGAAAGAAACCAAGAAAGCTAGGAGACAGAGATAAGGAGGAAGAGATTTCCAAGCATGGGAAATAGCCAGAAAAAACTTGGTCAGAGATAGAATGTCTCATATGAAAAATAGCATGGGAGCCAGTGTTAACTGAATCACAGAGTACACAGGAGGTATAAGGTATAAGAAGACTAAAGAGGTAAGGAGAGGTCAGGTTATAAAAGACTTTAAAAGACTAAAAAAAAAAAAAAAAATGGATTTTAGATCTGATTCCAGAGGTCAACTAGATGGGAAGAGATAGTGAAATTTTTTTTTTTTTTTAATCCAAATAGCTATGCTATAAGATCTAAAATCAAAGTTAATCTTTCTGGTATGGTTTGTAAATAGTGTCCTAAAGACAAAGGAATAGTAAAAAGAAAAAAAAAATCCTACTTGTTCATTTCTTTTCTTCCCTTTTCTTGACCAGTTACAGTTTCCTTCCACTATCAGATTTTTAACTCTGCATTCTGTCTCTTCATTCTGATGAGCCTGTGATGAATTTTTAGAAATGGGGACAACCCACTGAGGGCCTTTAACTGCTAGATTCCTTCCTTTTTACTCAGAAATAGGCAGCACTTAATTGAAGCAATTCTTTCAGGTGGCTATGACATGGGTTATGTTTCAACACTTCAAAAGACATCATAAGCATGGACACACTGAACCAATATACCAACAAGTCCTTCATGCTTTGGTGGACAGTCATAATGAGTCGTTGTGGTCAGGAAAAATAAAATCATAACTTAGTGGCCAACCTTCTGATGATGAACCTCTACAAATTTATTAAGGTAGCTCCCAACATCCCACAATAGACCCACAATTCATTGCTGAGCTTGCACCTAAAGTCTTTCCAGATTAATAGAACCTAGCAAGGTTTGTATTCTAATCAATCCACAAGTGTTTTTCACAGATACACTATGTACCAAACACTGTGCAAAGCACTGGGAATTCAAATTAAAAGCCAAAATAGTCCCTGCTTTCAAAGAGCTTACAATCCAGTGGTGGAGAGACTAAATAAATGCATGAGTATATGAAAGATGAGTACAGAGAAGATGGATGGCAACTTTAGAGGGGAAGGCATTAGCAATGGGAGGACAAAAAAGATATCCTGAAGAAGATAACACCTTAACTGAATTTTAAAGGAAGACAAGTATTTAAGGAGTAGGAAATTAGTAGATGGAGTTGCCTGGTGGAGTGGGCAGTCTATTTTTTCTGAGCCTCAATTCCTTCATTTGCAAAATGAAGGGATTGAACTAATCTGTATCTGACACTCAAGGGATTGAACTAATCCATATCTGACACTCATTTCTGCTCTAAAATGATCATTCTGGCATATATTTTGAAAATAAAAAGCTTTAATAAAAAATAAAATAGAATGATTATTCTGTGAACCTTCCACAGGACAATCAATCAGTGAAGCATCAGAAATGGACTTATTATAGAAAAGACAGTTTGCTCATGTGTAAACACATATACATACACAATTAAAGCAAGAAAAGGACTAGGGAAAAGTCCTTGTCTTGCATCATGATTTCCTTCTCCTCTTCTCTTTTCATTGAGCTTTCAAGTGGATAACCCAGCTAGATCCCCTCAGTTTGGGATTTTAGCAACTCCCCTCCTGTTCCTCAAGGCCAGCCCATGAAAGAGAACCTTCTAGGGAAAACCCAGGGAGCACTGTAGGAAGTGGTATGTGATGTACAGGATGATGAGTTTCCTTCTGAGTCAGTACTGCCACAAGGGGGTCCCCAGAAACTGATACATTTCAGAGGAGATGTAAAGATGCAAAAGCTGAGGTCATGACCAGCTCTACCTTCATTAAAGGGCCCTTGGGACTTTTCCTGAATCTGTGGCTAGTGAAGTCATGAATAGATTTCAACTCAGGTACTGTTGTCTCTTTGAACTCTATGTCCTCCTGAACCCCATCCCCAAACACCTCCCTGCCACCATTTTTTAAAATTTGATTCCTGTTTTATCATTTTATTTTCCTCAGATTTTGTCATTGTTCTTTCCAGAGTCTCACTCTAAATGACTTTTTTTTTTTTTTTTTTTTACAAATTAATAACTTTCCCCCTAGCTCCACTCTGATTAGGATTCTCAGTGATGAAAAGATGACCATTCCAGGGGTCTTTAACTTTCCTTCCTTATTTGGGCATATATTTTGGATGGCTGTTTCTTCCTGCTGTTTGACAAAGTTTATGTGCTCAACATGTGACATTGTGACTTAAAATAATCATTGAAGTAATAATGGCCCTCCCAGATGCCACTCCTGGGGTCTTTTCCCTCTGGCTCCTACTTTCTCTCAATTTCTACTTTTGGGCCTTGTAAAAGGTTCTATTCCTGGGTAACTTAGTAACCGTGGACTGATCAGGTCATGACCAATCTTCTTTTACTCCATCTTTCCTTACTCCCCTTAAGTGACCCTTTTCAACAAGGGTCAGGGCTGGATTTGTAACTAAATACAAAAACAACAGGCAGCAAAAGGCTACAAGAGCATCAAATGTTTCCAAGCCGTTTTGGATTCTCATTGTCCTAATGTTACAGTTAGTCTTGAAGTTAGGAGACATGGGTCTTAGCTGCTACTAACTATCCATGTATGTTTGGGCAAGTTGTTTCATTACGAACATCATATTATAGAAAGAGGGCTGAATTTGTTACCAGAAAATCAACTGGGATTCCACCTTGGCAAACCTTTCTGGTCTTAGTTTTCTCCTCTTAAAAAATGAGGGAATTGGATTAGTTCACATTTAAGATCTTTTCCAGCTCCAAACCTATGATCCAATAGATTACCCTGAGCCTCAATTTCCTCGTCCATGTTTACCACTAAAGCATCTGAAAAATTTTTGTGTAAGAACAGAAATTTGGTGAGGTAAGGTGAAGTGAGATGTGAATGTTGGGGGTAGGAGGGTGAGTGTTGATTCTACTCTTAAAATATTTGATTATTGTTCTGTAAGAAATGACCAACAGGATGATTTCAGAAAGGTCTGGAGAGACTTACATGATCTGATGCTGAGTGAAATGAGCAGGACCAAGATATCATTATATACATCAACAACAATACTATATGATCAGTTCTGATGGACGTGGCCCTCTCCAACAATGAGATGAACCAAATCAGTTCCAATTGAGTAGTAATGAACTGAACTAGCTATACTCAGCAAAAGAACTCTGAGAGATGACTATGAACCACTACATAAAATTCCCAATACCCCTATTTTTGTCCACCTGCATTTTGGATTTCCTTCACAGGCTAATTATACACTATTTCAAAGTCCGATTCTTTTTGTACAGCAAAACAACTGTTTGGATATGTTTACATATAGTGTATTTAATTTATACTTTAACATATTTAACATGTATTGGTCAATCTGCCATCTTGGGGGGAAGGGAGGAAAAATTAGAATAAAAAGTTTGGCAATTGTCAAAGTTGTAAAATTATCCATGCATATATCTGGCAAATAAAAACTATTAAGTTAAAAAAAAATTTTTTAAAGAAGATTAAAATTTTTTTTGAAAGGTTGGAAAGATTGTTCTTATTGGCCCTAGAGAACAAAATTAGAATCAAGAGATAGCAAATTATAGAAGGCAGATGTTGGATCAATTATTTATTAATGTTCAATAAACTTAGTAATCATCAATAAACATACATTCCAATATATTTAAAAATGTGGAAAAGAATATGTATTTGTACTTCTATTAACCTAATTTTATTTTTAAGTGTATGTTCAGTTATAAATGGTAATAACAATTGGAGGTCCCTTTCCCAAATGAATTAATAGTTATAAAGTAGTTACACTGTGCCTACCACATAGCAGGCACAAATGCTTCTCTCTTTCCTTCCTTCCTTTTTCCTTTCTTTCTTTTCATCCTGCTTCCCTGAACATTTTTTCCCATATATTTCTTGTTTTATTGATTTTTTTTATATCTCGATTATGATCTATTAATTAAGCTTCCACAAATAGAAATCCTTCCTTGCAATAAGTGCATTCAAGCAAAACCAATTAACACATTGGCTATTTCTAAAGGTATATACCTCTATTCCAACACCCCTCTGACATTGATTCAATTTGAGGGAAAAGCTTTCTAATATAGTCTTCTTTTCTTCATCTATAAAATTATCAGCTCTCTGTGGTCCCATTTAACTTTAAATTCAATAATTCTTGAAGACCCCTACATCCCTAATATTCTGTGAACTTAAACTATTTATAGCATGGCATGTTGTACTCAGAGGACCATCCTTAGGCTGACTAGTGTCACACAGAAGTTTTAACTAGATGTACAAAGTCATTGAACTCATTGTGTTTATACTATTTTGAATAGTGACCTTACACCAAGCTGACTCAAATCAAACTTCTGTAAGGGATATCATAAGTCAAACTTGCACAGTCAAGTTTTCTAAATTAGCTCAAGGGTTTCAGGTGGTCTAGCCAAAGAGGTCTCCAGAAACTGGTTCATGTTGCTCATCCTTCATTTTAGAAAAGGACCAGTGACATCACAGGGTGAAGTCTGGACTTGGATTTAAGTGAAACAAAATTGCACAATGTTGTCACCATCTCTTTTCCTAAGTCATTTAAGTTCAAGAACAAGATTGTCCAAGGCTGGATAATCTTGGCATCTTCAATGTTTGACCAAGGTCTAAGCATTCCACAGCACCTGCCTTCATAGCCATTAGAACAAATTGTTGTCATAAGTCCATTCCACCAAGGGAAGGCTTCACCCATTTGAAGCAGGCATCCTTTTTAACTCAACAACAGGTTTGAGACCTATTGGTTACCCCCAAACAGGCTTAACCCATCTGCTGAGAAAATTTACACCATGTGGCCACTATGCATGCTACAGTGGAAATCACAGATGAGAATTGGATGAAGGTAGACACCGAAGATAGATGAACAATCCTGAGAAGGGCTCAACAAGCCTTCACATCAAAGGTGATAGTTCTCCCTGAACATGCCAAACATCCCACTGTCTCATATAATATCAATATCTGAAGGGACCTTAGAAATCAGACAATTCAGTACTTTTATTGCTCAGATGAGGAAACAAAGGATTACCCAATATCCCTTGAAAATGGCATAAATTTAATCAAAAGTATTTTATTCTTTTAACTGAAGACTTTGATCCCTATAAATGAAACTATCATTTTGTGGGACTGGAACATACCAGAAACTCACACCAGTCATTTATGCTTTAGTATAAATTAAATTTCCCTGCAGATCAACAAAGCCAAACCCCCTGCAATAAAAAGTTCTGAGAAGAGTTTCAAAATCACTATATTCCCTGCTCAAGTTTAGGACATTTTAGTCTGGAGTTTAGGTGCTAGTTTGATAAATAGTAACTTTATTTAGTAGTAATAAACAATAATTATTGCTCAGGATGGTTGTCTAGAAAATACTATTATCTGAAGAAAACAGCAAAAAAAGATGTGACTTAACCTAACCTAAGAGCTCACAAGGATACTGAAAGAGAAAATCAATAATCAGAAATTCTAAACTTCTACAGATATTATCAGAAGTTTCTTCCCATTCCAGAAATCATTTGTCTGTCTATAAAAACAGAAGCTCATACTCATGTCTCCTCAAAATTTACAAAAACCTCATGAAGTCAGCAATGTAAGCATTATTATTCCCATTTTGTAGTTGGGGAAAATGAGACCTAGAGAGGTTCAATTGATTTGCCCATAAATGTTTGATAATAAAAGCAGATCTGAAAGCCACATCTTCTGACACCAAGATCAGTTTATGTTCTGCTGTACCTTATATTCATCCTTTTGTACAACTGGCACTTAACAGCTACAAAGGTCTAAGAACAAAAGCTTCCTTTAGAACTCACGATTTCCCACTTTAAGACACAAGGTTGGAATGAACTCATTTAGAGATTGCATTTGAACCTCTTCTAATTGTCCTTTTTCTCAACCTCTTGCAACTTGGTTTCTAATGCTACTATTTGCCTGAAATGCTTCAGTCATTCTCCTAGTCATCCTGTAAACTCAGAGTTTTCCTCAATCCATCACCCTTCCTCGATGCCTTTCAATCAAATCACAGTATCTCTCACAACCATCTTATTCTATATACTCATACAACCTTGTTCAGGCCTTCCTTGCTTTTCTCGGTGACTACTGGTATAAGACCCCCAATTGGTCTCCCTGTTTCATGTTTCTCTACTGGGTAATCCATCCTCTCTAGAACTGCCAAAAATAATCATCATGAAGTCCAAATATATGCATATTATTTCCTTAAGAACCACCACAATAAAGCACCTGCTTTATTTTTCCTCTGTCTCCAGGATAGCCTTTATTTCATCCACACAGATGACATGGAAGAAACAAAGCACTCATAGGAACCCATCAACAAATATAGACAATATACACAGCACTCATAGTAGTTTCCCTAAGAAAAAACTAAATTTGGAGTTTCCAGCAGGGAAACATTGCTGTCAATGTAGGAAATCTTTTAGCTTTCTCTCTCAAAGGATTCTACAAAGTCCTTCCCAGGCTCATAGGGCCTCTTTGTGGTTTGACCTCTTGCCCCCGGAAGGTAAACACATTTTGGAGATTCTAGATAGGCAATCCCCTTCTCTTCTGACTTATACTATCTTAAAAAAAAAAAATAAAAAAAACCTATTAGGGGAGAGGGGGTTGAAAAATCTGTATCTCTTCTCCTCCCCTTTTCCAATTTCCCCCAGCTCAGTAACTAACTGAGTTGCCCTCTTCTTTCTCTGAGAGATATACTGTTCTAGATATCCCCTCATTTTATGGAAGTTCTGATGGCAGAAACTCTACCACTTGACATCTCTCTTAAGGCAAACTATCACACTAGGCTAGTGTGAGCTCTTTTCATCTAGATGTGTCAATCAGCTGCTTGGATAATTGCTGTCTGTTTTAGGATCTCTCTCATTTCCTTTCCTGATGCTATTCCTTGGGCTGGGAAAGTCTACTCTCCAGTGTTCAAGCCCTAAATGTGTATTTTAATTTCCGTGGGCAAACTCAATCAACTCCCATAGTCTTCTGCCCCACAGCAGGCAAAGTTCCTGGGTCACAGGAAACTGTTTGCACAGGATTGCCCCAAAGCAAACCATAGTCATCCTAATGCTTTTTGGTCAGATCTTTAAGTAGGAGAAAGACCAAAAAGAAAGAAACCATTTCCCAAATATTTTTCCCACCTCATATATTACTAATCCCTTCTATATTCTACATTCCAATAAAATTGGATTTTCTTTGTTGTGTACCCCTAAAATAAATAGTACTCTGTTTTGGCCTCTGTACATTCCTACAACCCATCCTCCACACTTGATAGTATTTCTTCCTTATCCTTTTGTCATCATTTCTACTTTTTCTATATCTTCTTCTACTAAAACAACTTAACTAAATTTCCTGGACCTCAGTTTCTTTTTCTATAGAATAAAAGACTTAGATTTAATGACATTAAGGTAATTATTTCTGGCAGCTCTAGGATGGATGGATTGCCAAGGGAAGAGACCAATTAGGAGATGCTTATATCAGTAGTCCAGAAGAGAAGTGATGAGGGCCAGAACTAGATTATAAAAGCACATAGAACAGAATGGATGTGAGAGATATAATGGTTTGACTGGATGGTGTTGAGGGCTTTGAAGTATTGAGGGGAACTTTGAGATTACAAAATTTTTTGACTAGGATTATACTGGAGATCCCCCCAGCTCTTGTCTCTCAGGTGTCACCTCCTTCATGAAGTCTTTCAGATGCCCCCAGTTATGAGTGTTCTTCTCTCTTCAATTTTCTTTGTATTTATATTTATTTTTTTTACCTGTTGTATTCTTCTAAAACTGAGGTTCTTAACCTGTGGCATATAAACTTGTGTTTTTTAATAGTTTGATAAATGTGTTGCAATTACCTACATATTTTATTTTGTGCACTTAAGAACATGATTCTAAGAAGGGGTCTGTCTGTAGGATTTTCTAAGCTACCAAAAGGGTCCATTACACACACACAAAAAAAATTAAAGATCCTTGGCTAATAGAACATAATTTCACTAAGTGGCAGAGGTTGTTTTTATTTTTCAGCATATTTGAAACCCCAGCATTAGCATAGTGCAAATGCTAGTTAAATGCTTGTTGAATTTAATTCATGTCCAGAAAAGAGTCCTTTTGAGTAGATTCTTAGAGGTGTTGAATATTTTATCCCAAAGACTCATCCCTTTGAATTTGGGGCTTTACTGAAGCATACACATTGCTTTGAGGACTGTCTACTTGCTTGACATTAAGTACCATAATATAAAAGCCACTATGGCTGAATAGAATAGCTCAGGCAAGGTAGAAGCAAGTGACTTTTGTGAATGGGTATCAAGAACACATCTATCTTTTCTTGGTGTGATTACAGGCAGGAGAGTAACAGCTAGCAACAGTGGGACAAAAGAGTAACAGTTAGATTTTTGGAATCAACATAGTCAAAGAGGCTGAGTTAGTTTAGAAGGTCACCACCATGCTTTTACATACTAGACTATATCTTTACATTATGAAACTTGAGAATTTCTGCTTATTTCTAGTTTCTGAAGGTGAACTAGGATAAAGATCTCCCTAGTCTTAAATTGGAAGTTATGGAAATAAACCCTATCATTAGCTTAGTAGCCATTGATTAAGGCTAATCACAGTATACATTTGAGCCATTTCCATTGAAATAATGTTACCCTCTATTCAATTGAGCAAAGGCTCTGAAAGTACCCATAGGACACTAAATTAGGTACTACTAGCTCTAGTACAAATTCATACTCCAGATATATAATCTTACTGATGGTTTCAAATTCATGAAGCTATCATGAAGTGATAATTACAGATAGTGACAATATGATTTCAATGCTACTAATAAAAAGAGCAACTCCTATTTTTAAAAAAAATATCTTAAAGTTTGATGAAGAATTACTTTCCTGACAACTATCTTAAAAGGAGACATTAACAACTCTCCTCTTTTTACAGATGAGAAATCTGAGGCACAGAGAGGTTAAAGTAACTGCCTTAAACTCATATAACTAGTATATTTTGGATCCCTGGAGTGGGAGTTAAGAGGCCTTAATTAATTAAGAAAGCCATGGCCAACCAAAAACAATAGTGTATTGACAAGAGTGCTGGATTTGAAGTCAAAGGTTCGAGTGTTGCCACTTCTATTATTCTCTATGTGAGTCTATAGAAGTTTAAAGCACATCCATAAAATATAGAGGGCATAAATTAGGTACTTCTGGCTTTGGTAATACAGTTAACATCTCTGAAACTCACTTTCCTCATCTATAAAGTAAAGGTGTTAATCTAAATCAATTGTTCTCAAAATCCAAAGTTCCCCAAAGTCTCCAAGTCCCATTCATTGGGTGACTTTATAAAGCCTAAACTATTTTCACAATAACTCTAAGACATTTTAATTCTAGTGTGGCAAATATTGCTAGATATAAACTATGTAAATAAAAGCTTTGTGGTTTCTCAGTAATTTTTAAGAATATAAAGATCAAAATTTGAAAATTGCTAGTCTAGATGGTAGATGAGATCCTTTTCAACTCCACATCTCTGATCCTAAGTCATTTCACTTTTTTTATGTTTTCTGGACTATAAAATTAAACACTTGGACAAAATAGTATTCTTAAAAGATTTTTATTGATATTTCATTTTTATATCCCCTTCATTTCCAAATTCACCACTTCCCCTTTCTATTGCCAAGAAATTCATCCCTTCTAATGATGACAACAAAAAAGTCCCTGCATTCAGAAAGGCCTGGAGAGACTTACATGAACTGATGCTGAGTGAAATGAGCAGGACCAAGAGATCATTATATACATCAACAACAATACTATATGATGATGGACGTGGCTCTCTTCAACAATGAGATGAACCAAATCAGTTCCAAAAGAGCAGTAATGAATTGAACCAACTGCACCCAGCGAAAGAACTCTGGGAGATGACTATGAACCACTATATAGAATTCCCAATCCCTCTATTTTTGCCCACCTGCATTTTTTATTTCCTTCACAGGCTAATTGTACACTACTTCAAAGTCCAATTCTTTTTGTACAGTAAAATAGCTATATGGATATGTATACATATATTGTATTTAATTTATACTTTAACATATTTAACATATATTGGTCAACCTGACATGGGGGAGGGGGTGGGGGGAAGGAGGGGAAAAGTTGGAACAAAAGATTTGGCAATTGTCAATGCTGTAAAATTACCCATGCACATATCTGGTAAATAAAAACTATAATTTAAAGTATGTATATATATATATATATGAAGTCCCTGCAAACCTCTAAACATCCTTGAGCTTTACTTTGTCTTCTGTTGGACTCATGAACAAGTAAGAATTAGATGAAGTCTAAGCCTTGGGAAAATTTATAGCCTAATTTTGTTATGCTTAACTTCTGGATTATAGCATTAGAAAATCAATACTTTCTGAATATATACACACATATAGATATAAATACATGTATACATTGTATGTATGTATGTGTGTGTGTATATATATATATATACACACACACATACATGTACACACATACACACACACACACACACACACACACACACACACACACACATATATATATATATATGGATCCTCTCTTTATCTGAAGTATATACACGGAGGTCCTGCCCTAAGTACCCAAGGTCACTGAGTTCAGCATCACTCTGAATATATATATATATATGTATATATATATACATGTGTATACACACATGTATATGTATATATATTTATATATGTGTATATATGTATATATACACACATACACACATATATAGGTATATACATGCATATATGTATATACACATGCATACAATTTGTATATATTTGTGTGTGTATATGAGAGGATCTCCTCTTTCATCTAAAGCATATATACAGCTTCAGGTATCCAAGGTCACTGAGTTCAGCTCCCACTCCCATCCCATTGCCCTAGGATGATGATGCTTATCTCTGACTCAAATGGTGATTTCAAGACTTAGCCACCTTTAGAGAAGAGGAAATAGATTTGAAAGATTAGCATGGGGGGTGGAAGAGAAGTGGGGGTGGAATTAGAAGTGATGATACTGAAATAGCAAAGATATACCAAAAAAAGAAATAAAAACCCAGGAATATATATCTTTCAAGATATCTTTGGAATATATCTTTCTAGGCTAATTTGGGGGGAGGGAAGTGTTATGTGTATTGGTGCAACCTCTCAGAACAGGGGGCTGGATGGGTCTAGAGCTACCTAAGTAACCTGAGATGACAGCCTTTGGAGGGGAGCTGGGTGCCACAGTAGACTGAAATTATTCTGCAAGAAGATAGACAAGCATGACAAACCATTTGAGTCTGCTCCTCACAGCCTCAGAGCTGATCTTATCAGTCCATGTCAAGGAGATGGAGGGAGGGAGGGGCAGACTTTGCCTGCTATGCTGCTGTGGTTATGGGGCAATGTTTGGAGCCATTTGTGCAGAGCCGTGCACCAAGACTAACAGAGACTGCTTCAATAGAAGTGGCATTTTAAGCAGAGAAAACACCCACGGCCATGTAGAAGCTGCGAAAGGAACACCACAAGACAACCAAGCATTAAAATAAACCATCATTGCCCAAAATCCCCACATAACCTAAGTGATGAAAACCCCCATGAGCAAAAAGTAACACTTCTGTGGCGGACACTGAGCTTTATACCTCCCCCATCCCCAACCCCAGAGGCCTCTATTCAGAAAAAGACTTCTCCTTTCAAACTCACTCCATCTCAATCTCATGTTCACTTTACATTCCCTAGGATTTCTCTTCCCAACAAAAGCATGTTTCACCCTTTCAGAGTTCATTCGTTCTAAGAAAGGAGGCAAGTTTATTTTTCTAAGTAACATCCATGAAGAAATAATTCTCTGATATTTCAAACCTGTTTCCTTCTTGTTAAATTTTCTCAAGGAAAAAGAAAAGTTATAGCTAGCATTTATATGTCACTTTAAGATTTACAAAATGCTTTACATAGGATATTTCATTTGATCCTTACAACAACCTTGTGAAGTAGGTATCATTTTTATCCCCATTATATAGATAAGGAAACTGTGGCTTAAGAGAATTTAAGAAACTTACCTGGAATCAGCTAGGGGTACCACCTCACACCTCTCAGATTGTCTAAATTGACAGGAAAAAATTATGATAAATGTTAGAGGGGGTGTGGGAAAACTGGGACACTAATGCATTGTTAGTGGAGTTATGAAATGATCCAACCTGGAGAGCAATTTAGAACTATACCCAAAGGGCTATAAAACTGTAGATACCCTTTGACTCAGCAAACCCACTCCTAGATTTGTATCCCAAGAAAATCATAAAGGAGGGAAAAGGACCCACATGTGCAAAATTGTTTGTAGCAGCACTTTTTTTGTGGTGACAAAGAATTGGAAAATGAGTAGATGCCCATCAATTGAGGAATTACTGAATAAGTTATAATAAATGAAATTTAAGGAATATCATTTTTCTAGTTTAAAAAATGATGAGCAAGCTGATTTTAGAAAGACTGGAAAGATTTACAAAACTGATGCTTAGCAAAACAAGCAGAACCTGAAATACATTGTACACAGTAAAAGCAAGATTGTGCCATGATCAACTTATGAGGGACTTTTGTTCTTCTTAGCAATGGTTCAGTAATCCAACGCATTCCCAACAAACTTAGAATAGGAAACACCATCTCCATTCAGAAAGAAAACTATGGAGATTCAATGTAAATCAACACATACTATAGCTCTTTTTTTTTTTTTCTGTTTTTTTTTCTTCTGTCATGGTTTTTTTTCTTTTTTTTTCTGATTTTTTTCTCCCAACATGATTCATAAAGAAATGTATATTTAAAAAGTTAATATACATGTAAAAACTAAAATAAAATACATATGTGGGATCATATAGCTAGTAAGATTCTGAGGCAGGATTTAAATTCTAATCTTCCTGCATCCAAGTCCAACAATCAACACTAACACTTATTCACAAGGGAAGTAGAAGAGGAAAAAGAAGAAAGAAGGAAGGGGAAGGAAAGGAAGGGAATGGGAAAGAAAAAGAGAAAAGACAGGGAATGGAAAGAGGAAGGAGAAAAGGAAGGGGAAGGGAAGTTTGACCACTTCAAATAATTTCTCAAAAGAATCTGCATGGTATTAATTTAGAATTATAGGATTCTATAACTTAGAATTGGAAGAGATTTTACAAATCATTTAATCTAAGCCTTTCATTTTACAGATTAGAAATTGAGGTCCTGAAAGAGGAAAGGTTTTATTCAAGGTCACACATTACAAATGGTAAAACTGGGATTTGAAATCAGACCTTCTACACCAAGTTCATGTTTTGTTCTCTGCACCAATACTTCTGCAGTTTCATGCTTGTGGATTGCCTCCACCACCCACACAGATTACAGGCCTTCTATTACCCAGTAAATAACCTTTGAGTCTTACTATGGCTATTAAATTCATTACCCTGTAGCCAAGCCAGTGATAAACATTTTCAAATTTAGCTTGGGTAGTCTCCAGACTAAGACACTTAAAATCCTTGTTCTGGCAGTACTCTAAGCTCTGCTAGCATAGCAAAAACAGCCTAAATACAACCTAAGTGCACCATTTTAGGTACCTGGGGTGGTCTTCCAAATCTTGATTAGACATGATGGTGGAGCTTGAGTGCAGGAGAAACTTAACAAAGCTCTATAAAATGTAGAAGAAACATTAATGAGAAAGTAGAGAATGAGTTTGAGGACAATACACTTTCGACATAAAGCATTTCTGCATTTTAAAAGTTTTGTAGTCAGTCTCAAATCAAGTATGCTCCTTGCTTAAAAGAATAGAAAATTGTGGAAAGCGGAGTCATGGTATCAGAATTAACAAGGAGATATAAATGAAGAGGTTCTTTTATTTGGGTTAGAAAGTTGGATAGATTTAGGACTGAAGATAACATCTCTCAGATAATATTATTTGTGAAATAAAGTAAATAAGATTTAACTTGTGAGGTTTATTTTTTTAATTTAATTTTAGAAATCTAGAATTCTGGTATATTGGAAAAATGCTGAATTTTGGAATCCTAAGAATTTCTTTTGAATCCTAGCTTTTTTATTTGTTAGCTGTATGACTTTACCTCTGAGTCTTCATTTTCTCATCTATAAAATGAAAGGATAGAACAAGATAGCCCATAAAACCTCTGCAAAACTAAAACTATGATCCTATGAATTTTTGATTTTTCACCTAGTCTTTTTAAACTGAGGGAAAAACACATTTTTCTCCATTCTCATTTCCAATCCCCAATATCCTCTCACCTTACTCCCCATGGGAGTAGCACTGCCATTAAAATTACTTGTCCTACAAGAAAGTCATAAGGACACCAGACAGGGAAGAACAAATATGGCAGTCACTGCCAACAACCCTGCCACAAACTGCATGTATCTGTTTATACCTCAGACATTAAACTCAGGCATTCCATTATCCAAATCTATCTTCTTAATTAGCTGCTCAGAAAAGCAGTTCAGCAACTCGTTAGATAGAAAACTGAATTCAGGAAAACCTGAATTCAAAGAAATCTATAAAATAAGAATTATAACACTACCTATCTCCCAGGGTTGTTGTGAAGATAAAATGAGATATTCGTAAAGCATTTTGCACATCTTAAAACACTATATGAAGGCTAGTTGTTATTATTGTTCAAAATATGCATTTGCCTTCTTAATCACCTACCTTCAAATAACAAGAGTGGCCAAAAATAAATAACTTGTGCCCTTAAGGTCATCACTTTGTTGCCCAGGACTTCATAGTTCTTTGTGATATCTCTAGATTCCTCACAATAGATATTATTTATTTCTGCATAGAATATCAGAAATAGCAAGTAGTCATTTGCTTTATCAAGTCTCAAGAATTATTCTTTCATATCCTAGCTTCATGACCTGGCAAGAAAGGAAATCCACCATTATATCAGATTGATAGCTGCCTTAGTTGTCCCTCCACAGAAAATCACCAGTTACCACTTTTTGTCCTTTTATCCTTTGATCCTTTCTAGATGATCTCTCACCTGATAGGATTTGTAAGTTTACATCATTATTTACCTAGGCACAAAATTATGATCTCTT
Source organism: Sminthopsis crassicaudata (assembly GCF_048593235.1). Taxonomy (NCBI): domain Eukaryota; kingdom Metazoa; phylum Chordata; class Mammalia; order Dasyuromorphia; family Dasyuridae; genus Sminthopsis; species Sminthopsis crassicaudata. Next base: position 497,979,775 of record NC_133619.1, on the reverse strand, counting down.
TAAGTTGATAAAAAATTTTCCCCTCTATTGACAATATTTCATGTCTCTAACTTAGCTCAGGTATTCAATTGTGCTCTCTCCTACTAGAAAATCTTCTCTGCTATTTCACATTCATTTCCTTCTTTATTTTCCTTCATAAAGTGCTTCTTCCAATATGTCAAGTAATACTTTATTTTCCCTTATAGTCTAGAACAAGAAATGAGTCCTTCTAGCCCTTTCACTTTTTTCTCTAGAACATGTGCAGTTTTCACAGACAAATGCATGTATATACATGTGCATATATGTGTTTTTGTGTGTATAATTGCATGTGCATGCATATGAGTGTGTTACTAGGTGTTATCAGAAACCCAAACATAGCATACTCTTACAGGTCACTCATTCTTGAGACTCCTTATCTGCCACGCTTTTTTGAAGTGAGATCCACAATCTATTTTCTTCTTTCTGATAACTCCTCCCTTAACTGTTGAGACAAATCTCCTATGTGTTGTCCCTGTTTGCTATACTGGGGCCTCAATCAGGGAGGCCTTAATTTATTTAGCTGCCTGTAATTGGCAGTTAACGCATTTCTGCTATAGCCTAACACCCTATTCTGGGCCTTGATGCAATTAACACAATGCCAGATGCAAACAAGAGTATCTAGAGGCTGTCATTATCTATAGAGAATCCCTCTTCCCATATGTGCCAGACATTGTGCCAAGTGCTGAGGATACAAAAATTTAAAGTAAGCTTGCTGGGTGTGGTAGCTTATACCTGTAGCCACTGATGCTGGGGAATCTGAGCTTGATAGATGACTTGAGTTCAGAACTTTGAGTTGCAATAGTGCTAAAGTCAATAGGGTGTCCAAGTACAGCACCAATATATTGAGCCTTCCAGGCTGACAAAAAAGGAACCAACTAGCTCAGTTCAGAAAAACTGAACTGATCACTATTGGAATTGGGTGCATTGGGGCCATTGATCTTTCAGTCAGTAGAAATATTCTGGTAAATGTTTAACAACTGGTTCTCAGGGGAGGAAAAAATACGCCAAAAACACACTTTTAAGTTTAATCACATTATTAAGATTTTCATCATTACTTTCTTAAGTCTAGACAATAAGTAAAAAATAAATCTAGCCTTGATCTATAGCTTTTTCCAAGATGTAAATGGTCACCATGAAAATTATACAGTCAAGTCTAGGAAAGATGGAGAGACCCAGTCTCAAATTTTAAAAAGGGAAAATTAAATGAGGAGAGAGGAGAAAGAAAGAGAAAGAGTTTGGAACTCTTTTAAAAAATTAATGTTAAAAATTGTTTTATATGTATTTAGAAAAAATAAAATATCTAAAAGTGAAAAAATAAAATAAAAAGGGGAAAAAAAACATGATGTATGTCAAGGAATTTCCCTTAGCAAAGAGAAAAGCAACATCTTCGTGTAAAGAAGGAGATAGTAAGGGAAGATGTTTGATATGAGAGTATGAATGAAAGGAGAAAGAATAGTTCCCAACCCATAACCTGATGTTTTTTTTTTTTGAGTAATGTATGAGACAAGGTTCTCAGCCAAGAAGGAGAGAGAGAAAGTGTGGTAGGAGACTTGAGAAGAGATAAAAAGGTTTGGAATCACTTATGTGGTGAATTAGATGGAGAATCTATTAGAAAAAAAAAATGTAACAGATTTGTGTTGAGAAATCCCAGTTGAGATTATGTAATACAAATCTGAAGTCTAGCTGAAATTATGTAATACAAATTTGTAGGATATAATGGAGTTTTCCCTAACTCCATTCAGGAACATTTAAAGAGGAGCTAAGAAAGTGGATGGGGATACTGGAGATCACAATGAGGAAGAAGTACAGGGTTAAAATACAGAATAAGAAAAGATTGAATGATAGTAGGTCATGACCAGATAAAGCAATTGCAGAGTTCATGAAAATGGGAATGGAAGACATGTGGGCAATGGCAAGAATCTCTGAACATAGCTAAGGTACAGTGTAAAACTAGGTAATAGGAATTGAATTGGTAAAGGAAACAAGAAATTAGGATACTGAAGGAAGCATTCTTTTATAAGTTATATAACAAGTTTGCTAGGTATGAATCTTAAAGGAAAAGAGGTTGCTAAGTTTTTGGTAGGGGGAGAGTCTAAAAGTAGCAACAGAGAACAAAGAGTATGACTTCCCCACTATGTCCAGTATAAATAATCATGAAAAGGGTGGCTAGGGATATGGGATAATATTTATCAGATTTACTAGATTTCTCAGGTGTTTCTGATCTTATGATAACTGATGTCTTTTTGCAGCATAAAGGATTGGAAAAGCCTTGGGAAACACTGGAGAGAAGTACCTCTCCCAGTATATCTGAGAGTTTAATCTCAACTCACTTTAAAAGAGTTTTGCTTTTTTATTAGGGGCATAAGGATTCTATAAGCACCATATAAGACTTTCGTTACTATACTTCTGAGGGCATAATTACTATGAATATGGGTCATATATTATAAATCTACCCACAAATATGAGCCTAAGAGTAAATAGATGTTAGCACAGGCAAATATTATATTTGTATATGTATATATGTATATGTATATACACATATAATTATTTAATAAATGTAGTCAAACCTGAGGTTCTTCATACCTTCCACTCTATTTGTGACTGTTCTTCTGAAGAAAATTACATGTTGTACTCTTCTCATATTTTCATCAAGAATGATGTCAATACACGTATAAATAATTTAAGTCATTCTAAGTATTCTCCATAAAGATTTTATGGAGTTAAGAAGCATCTACAGGTATCTTGAAATTAGTCACTGAATATTTTCAAAATAGTGTCACTTGAAGCATGGATTTTTTTTTTTTTTTTTGTCTGTACTTGATCTGGTTGAGTCTGACTTTTGCTGTAAGTGCCATGTTAACTTCTTCATATAACATCAAGTCAAAATATACTTCCACATGAATTGATAATAAATGTAGCTCAGCATAGAAATTGGCAAAATCTCCATTTCAAATTGGCATCTCTTTTCTTGTCCTACTTTGAGTTTCATGTGCAAATTCTCATGAAATAGTTTGACCTATTTGGATTTTCTTTTAAAGCCTTACAACTTTTCACTGTTTTGAGATCTTACTTATAATCTTTTATTCCCATTCTTTATAATATTTGAACATAAACTGACACTTGACTACTCTTGGTTGCCATGTGTCACTGACTGGCAAAAAAATTAACTTTTTGATGACCTACATATTTCTAGGTTCTTTTGACATAGTGGATATGGCAACTATTTTATAATGTATATCAAGGAGTTGATGCAATCCCCTACATGGAAAAGGCTTCTAAAGAGATATGATCTTCTGTGATGAAAGTCTCCTGCCCCATGATTTGAAACATATGTTAATGCTCTATGGCTGGTTTCTGTCTGCTAACCACATGATGAGGGGATGAACTATTGACTGAATAGCTAGAACTGGATATTGTTTAAAAGCACTGGTTAGCCAGGACCAGTCTATTGGTTCTAGATCATACTTGCCTTTCATGTTCAAGTGAAAAAGAAAGGATTATGCCCTAATTAGGAAGAGAACAAGGAACATCCCAACTCTCCTGCTTTGACCAGTGAACTGAGGAGAATGAATTAAGGTGCAGTCAGTAGTGGAAAGGGTTATCAGCATGACTGTATAATCTAGGGAACCCTGATTTCATTTATAGCTAGTAGAAGAAAGGAGTAGGAGAAGAAAATATTAAGGATGAAAGGAAGTTTGTATCCTATAGAACAGGCATTAGAGAGGACATTATAAAAGAGCAAAGTGACATTAGGTTGAAACTTTGGGTTGGAAGAGATGAAAGGAAGGGGGATAAGGGATTGGATGATAAAAAAAAGGCCTTGGAAAATAATATAAGGGGTTCAGAATCACTGGAGTGTGAAAAATATTACCAGGTGTAAGAATGTTCTTTATTGAGTAGAAAGCGTCGTCGCTCTTCCCAGGAAATGGAGGTACAACATTCATAGCAGAAAAAAGAAAATCATTCTCCATCTTGTTTCTCTTTTCTCAAAGTACAGGAACCACAAGAGAAGGAAGACCAGGAGGTTTTTTCACCTATTTTTCACCAGAGGTTCTCTATATCTCAATTAGGAGACAGGGATGGCAGCAGGAGGTAGAAGTTGCCTTTTGGTGGTTTGGGGACAGCAGAAGGCAATTAGCCTGACCCTTAGCTTCCCTCCCTCAGACATGCTATATCCAGTGGGAGATGGAAGTCATGGAACGTGAAGTCACAGGAACCCTTGATCTTTCTCATCTGACAACCAACCTAGGAAAGCTTAAGATTCTCAGCCACAGAAATTCTAGACTCCCATTCCTAGATTCTCTCTCCCTACCCAGATTCATTCTTCCTCATCCTTAAGTTCGTTGTCATACCTATTAGTCCCCAACATCTTTGAAGCTCTTAAATGAACCTCTAAAATTGTGAACTCCTTAGCATGTCCTTTCTCTAAATAATTTCCTTTCTCTAATCCTTGCCACCATCCCCAGAATTTAACAAATGATACAGAGAATGCCAATACTTAGGTGGTTCAGATCTTCCAGTATCAAGTCACTGGACATTAGACAATGTTCTCACATTTAGAGTTCCAAAAGTTAAACTAATGATTATGAAAGGTCAAAAAACCATGAGATGCTCAAAATTCTGTTTACCCATTTCTATTCCATTGATGTAGACACAGAAGAGAGTTAAACATATTTTGAATTTTCATGGGTTTAATGGCTAACAAATGCATCACCTAGTAGTCAATCAATTGACCAGAGGTGTCCCTCAAAGTTCTGGCCTGGCTTCTCTTCTCTTCTTCCTTTTTAATTTTTCACTAGGTTGAACTCCTTAGCTTCTATACATTTAATTATTATCTCTATGCTGATGATTCTGTGCCAAATTCTCTGTTGACCTCCATTCTCCCTGATACAACTGCCTTTCAAACATCCCAAATTGGATGTCCAGTAGTCATAGTAAGCTCAGTATATCCAAAATAGAAATATTATCCTACCACCCCTCCCCAAGGTCTGACACTGCCACTACTCCAGTATAGGTCCTTATCAACTCTTACTTAAATTGTTGCAAAAGCCATTTGGTGGGTCTAACTGCCTCAAGTCTCTCCCTGCATCAATTCATCCTCTATTACAATTGCTAAAGTGATTTTTCTTAGAGCACAAATCTGATCATGGCACACCCCACCCACTCACCCCAACAAACTACAGGGGTTCCCTATTGCCTCCAGAAGCAAATACAAAACTCTCTGATATTCAAAACCCTTCAAAAACTACATTTCTCCTATCTTTCCATCCTATTCTTGTACTCTTGGCCATGTACTCTTTTGTTTAAAAACAGTATCTTATTTTTCCAAATACTTGCAAAGATAGTTTTCAATATTCACCTTTGCAAAACTTTGTATTTCAAATTTTTCCCTTTCCTCCCCATGACAGCAAGCAATTGGATATATGTTAAATATGTGTAATTCTTATAAATATATTTCTGTATTTGTCATGCTTATGCAATGGCCTTGTACTCTTTCATCCAATGGCACTGGTCTCCTGGCTTTTCCAAGAACAAGACATTTCATATCTTGGCTATAGGTATTTTTTTCTGGCTGTTCCTCATACCTGGAATATTCATCCTCCTCCACATCACCTACTCACTTTGCTGGCATCCTTCTAGTTCCAACTAAAAACTTTGCAAAAGACTTTCTCCCTTCCCTCTTAATACTAATGTGTTTTATGAGTGCTTGGTATTTATCCTATATCTAACTTGCTTTCTATGTACTTGTTTGCATGTTGCTGGCCCAGTAGACTGCTGCCTAGTGCTCACTGAAGGCAGGAACTGTCTTTTGCCTCTTTTTTCTATCTCCACTGCTTTTCACAGTACTTGGCATATAACAGGTACTTAAGAAATGTTTATTGGTTGATTGATTAACAATGCCATCCTCAAACACCAGATACAGTCTGTCATGAGAATTGTACTAAAAGCCTTTCTATTTTTTAGAACCTGACAGATCTTTCCTTCCACTGATAGAAGCTTCAATAAGGAAGCATCATATGGAGAGAGCCATCTGTACCCAGAGAGGACTGTGGGGACTGAGTGTGGATCACAATATAGTATTTTCACTTTTTTGTTGTTGTTTGCTTGCATTTTATTTTCTTTCTCATTTTTTTTCTTTATGCTATGATTTTCTTGTGCAGCATGATAATTGTGGAAATATAAGAATTACACATGTTTGACATATATGGGATAGGGAGTAGGAGGAAGGGAGGGAGAAAGAAATTTGGAGCACAAGGTTTTGCAAGTTGAAAACTATGTATATATTTTGAAAATAAAAAAACTTTAATAATTTTTTTTTAATTTTAAATGTTTTTAAAAGTCAGCATCATGTCCTTGCCACAACAAGATATCTTATAAGAACTGTGGAAGAAACAATTATTTAAAACAATAACAACTATACAAATAATGTGCAGAGGAAGAATAGACACAGAGGCATTAAAGGGGGAGGAGGGCTTATAGTTTTGAAAACCTACTCACATTGGGAATAGGTTCAATAGGCAACATAGCATATATATCATATAAGGTATAGCACTCCTCAAAATCTATAAAGAAATAAGGGGAGAGGCATAGTGGATGGGGAAGCAAAGGGTGAGGGAAGAAAGCAAGGGAGGGGTCCTTGGATAGAAAGAAATTAAGTAACAGCAAGGCAAATTATGGAGCAGAATTTAATTAAAGAATCAAATGGGATAGGAAAGATCTGTGTGTGTATGTGGTAGTGGGGTAAGTATGTATAAATCTACATATGTATACATATATATATATATATATATGTATATATATATATATATATATATATAAATATATCTTTTCTTAACTGTAGCTTGCTTGGGGGGTGGGAGCAATGAAAAGGGGGAAAAAGAATAAAGTAAATGAGATATGCAGCAGAAAAAGAAAGAACAATTTACAAAGAAGTAAGGAAAAATGGATAGTCCTAAATACAATTCTTCTACTAATATATATAATTTCTTTATCTGGTAGTTTGTTGTTTGATATTTTGAATCCTCCTTGGTCTCCTGCTGGGCACATGACAATGTTCACTTTTGTTTTGCTCTTTTTTTTTTTTTTTTTTTTTTTTTTTTTGGTATTCCTTTTCCATTTTTCTTTTTTCTTACTGTTTTTTTTTAATAAAAAAATGAAAAATGAAAAAAAAAGGGAAGAGATGGTAATTATTGGAATGAGGTCTGAGCATGTATTGGGAATTCCTCAGTTAAAAAAAAAATCCTTCCACAAATGCAGTAAGTGACATATTTTCCTGATTTCAAGGCTAGTTCTCCATCCATCACTCCAAGCTGACTTTTTGTTAATTACATGTTAATATAATTCTACTTACTCACAGTACACTTCCCTATACAGTTGAGTGTTACAGGATCAATAAACACTAAATACCTGCCTTAAGTCATACATGTCCAATGCTCCCTGAAATAGCAGCTATGGCCATAGATGCAGGATGTGAAGGTGAGAATAGTAGCAGAATTTAGCAGCTCAAAGGGGTCCTGAAATGAGAGAAGCCAAGTGTTTGTCAAAGCTGCACCCTTTGGTCACTCACTCTGGTTCTCACACATGTTGATGACTTGTTATTTTGTTCCTGATTTAAAGTAAGCCTTTCTCTGATTTTTTTTCTGTCTAGTGACTGAACTCTCTGCTGGTCTGTATTAGACCTCTCCACCCTTAAACATGTGGTCTGAACTAGTGTATATTGATAGTTGTTTTAGTTTGTTTGTTATACTTTTTTTGGGGGGGTTTCTACCATCATTAACATACCTCTTACTCCTTACCTCTCTCCATTTTCTTCCACCTCCCAGTGGAAGGACTACCCAAGGAGAAGAGAACACAATCTAACTTCTTTTTTTTTTTTTGTTTGTTTGTTTATTTGTTTTTTTTTTTTTTTTAACAGCTAATAATTTGGGAAACGTAGAAGGAGAAGCCAGCCCATATCCAGAAGCAGAAAAAAGTTGGAGAGATAGGAGGGTGGTCTATTACAATCCAGCTCTGTCTTTAGGTTTGGATGAACTTATATGCAACATCCCAAAAGATCCATTGTCACACTGTCAGTCTTGGATGCTGCAAGAAGGTCACAAACTTTCTTCACCTTGACATTTATCACCAAAATGAGACCTGACAAAGGGATTGTCATTTTCCTGAGATGATGTTAATGCTCATTTAACCTTGCTCCTTTTCATGGGTTGGATAGACTGATAATTCCTCTTTCTACTGATAAACTTTAGAGAGATTTGCCTAGAAAGAAGGTGAATCAAATTAGCTAGGGAATGAGCATGAGAATATAGGTCTTTCTCTTTTAATGTTAGAAACTTATCACACCACCTTGTCATTTTCAAACTTCTCTCAAGTGGAATTTCCAAGCTCCTGTTTGAAGAAAACATCTTGATTTCTTGCAGATTCAAATCATCAGGAACATCAAAGGCCTGGAGGATGATGAAAGAAGGGAATATTCGAAGCACAGACAGAGCCCTTTCTCTACTGCCATTTAGACTGTCAGGAGCGTAATTGATGTGTCTCCCAGAGCAGCAATCTCTTCACACTTCCAACACCTTTTTGTCCTGTTGTGAATTAACCCTGTCACTTTTGTCTAATTCTCCAATGGTGAAGAACAGTCACAGCTGAGCACTTGTCATCCCAGTATTATTACCAGAATTTGATGGCAAATGTAATATTCCATAATGTACCAAATGAGGAGGTTTCTGAGATGGTTAATTGAGATAGCATAGTAAAAGAACAGGCTTATAGATCAGAAAAATCATTTCCCCTTCCACTGCACCAAAGAAATGGATTTATCCTGGTCAGAAAGTTATATTGTTCAATAAAAAGGAACCCCAATGTAGCAGAAAATAATTTGAAACTAGGGAATCCGAGTTCTATTCCCAGGTCTGCTTCTCTGCTTTCTATCACCTATATGACTATGAACAAATCAGTCACTTTACCTCATTGGGTCTTATATTTTTAATCCCTAAAATAAAGGAGTTGAACAAATGATTTTTAAGATCCTTTCTAATTATAAATCTCTTATGATCTGGTGGAATCGCTTCTTTGCGATACTATTCCATCATAAACCAGAGAGAGCCTGATATCTTGGGTTCTAGGGGCAACTCCATAAGTCTGTCTTCTTAACACTGTAACTCGCTAGCCCCCACTGGTGTATTTCCCATTAACAGGCAGTCATTAGATTCAATTATCCCTTAGCAAAGCCATTTATTCAGATGGCACAGCAATAATATAAATTATTCTTTATAATTTGTAGTTATAAAATATCCCTCCATCCTTTCCATATGCCTGTATAGGAATGGAAAGAAGAATGGACTTAATCTTAAAATCATTTGGTAATGAGGCACAAATATAGAACATACATGTAACAAAGACAACTCACTGATTTTTGGTATTTCAGGAACTAGAAGGACTTTCTTTATAAGGTCCTCACATTATTCCTTGAAATAGCAGCTAGATTGGCTTTCAAATTGACATTCAAATTCTTCCTCACATTCATTAAAAAACACAATTAAAATCTCCTAACACTAATAAGAAATTAAAGCACAATTTCATCCAATAAGTTAACTTTTTTAAGTATCTAGATTTTTACTGAAAACATTCACTCAAGTTGAAATTAGATGTTTCTTTTTTGCTTTCTTTAGTTGTCCTATAATCAATAACTGTACATGGGAAAACATGATTCCTGTTACTGTTTTTTTTTTAATTGATTGTTATGCTATCTTTTGATTTTAAAAAATTTCATCAAAAAAAGAAAAGAAATTCACATGCTTAGTTATATTAACCAAACTAAATGAATAATTATTTACTTGCAAATAATTGTTATTTATATATCTTTCCTATTTTTTAAAACAAGGAGTTTTCAAAAATAATAAAGTATATTCAATTACATTGTTCTCACTAAAAAATATTTTGAGATATACTACTATGCCATGACATGGTAGCAATAGTAAGACTATCCCCAAGATAGATAATTCTAGTATAATAACAGACTCCTGAAGACATAAATTTCACTACATTTAAGGACAATAAATTCTCCTTTGACAATGTTTGCAGCAGATAGTTATCTTTTCATATCTGCCATATGGATGGAATTATCTAATATTTCCCTTTATAGAAAACAAGGCGACAGGTGAAGACTCAAAATATTTCAGATGGGCTTTCCATATAAAAAGCTGGATTTAAAACTTACAGAATTGTTTCATCCACTCTTTCTTCTGGGAGTGTTGAAATTCAAATTTCAGTGAAGAGGTATTTTTTGGATTCTTAGCTTCAACATTTCCAAGGTGATGGAAATTCAGTGTTGTGATCAATTTGTGATTTGTTTATACAAGTTCTAGAATACTATTGAGTTGTTCACTGGGATAGTAAGTGTGCCCTCTACCCAACTGCAAAAAAAAAAAAAAAAAAAAAAAAATCATTAATTTCTTCTAGTAATTTGTGAGTATCAATCACTTCCTGCCATTAATGTTCTCATTTACTGAATGGCACTTTGTGCAACCTCTTTGCCACTATAAAACTGTACTAGTAATAATAATCATTAGCAATAACCCTATTTGCTAAAAACTTATTTTGCAATTAGTTTTGTATAGTTAATATTTTAAATGTTTGAAATATTATTTATTGCTTCATTTCATTCCTTTTCCATTTTCTATTTTGGTTTCTGTTTTATAATATGCTCAATATACTAGTGCAGTAGTATGCTTATGTAATTTATGAGGAAATACACATAAGTAAGAGTGCATCCTCCAAAGTGCTTTGTTTTGTTTTTCACAGAGTGCAAAATCAAACTTTAGAAATCAAGTATTTAGAGAATAAGTGTTCCAAGGTATGGGAAAAGCAATGACACTCATGGTTAGGAAATCATGAAAAAAATATAGAGTTAAAAATAGAAATCTAGAAATATACAAGATATCAGACTAATAAGAAAAGAATATTGAACCAAAACTCAAAAGACTGGATCTCAATGCTAGCTTTCCCTCACATAGAGAGATGCTTAAGTTACTACAAAAAATAAGTAACAGTAATCCTACTTACATGGGACCATGATATTTACAAAAAGAGGCAGCATGGAGCAAATTGACCAGGCTGCCCTCACACTCTGAACAACTTGCTTCCAATCCTACCTCAGCTGCTTGTAGACTATCTGAACCTAAACATTGAGCCTTAGTGTCTTTACCTGTTAAATGGAGGTAATCATCATCTCTTTTCATCAGATTATTTTGAGGAATGAAGACATATTAAACAAAAAAGCACTTTACCAACCTGAAACATTATAAAAATGTTGGCCATTATTCCCAAACATGTTCCTCACAGCAACACTTTGAGGTACTTAGTTTAAATATTGTTATCATTTCACAGATGAAGAAACTGAAGTCCAGAGAAAGGGTAGTGCTTTGCTTAGTCATATAAATGGTAAAGGTTGTAGCTAGGGTTTGAACTCAGATTTCCTGTACTCAGCTCTTATATTTTTTTCACAATATCATGCTGAGAATATATGATGTATGAAATCTGGAAAATGTTATATAAATGTATAAAATGAGAAAGTTATTGCTCTTTTATGAGCTTCTCTCTTCCAATTGTCTTTTGTGATTATTCCAGATTGTGCCCTCCCCAAATCACTGTGGATTTTTAAAAAAATTCACATTCTATTTGTGTGTCTGTGAACATTTAACAATATTCTCCCTGCTTCTGAAAATATTAAATGTCTCATTTTTATGTATATATCTCTAAAATTTAGTGCAGTGAAACTAACTGATATTTATTAAAATGCTTGTGGATTGGTTGATTGGCTGACTGATCATTGTTGTAATTATTGTTGTTTGTCCTTCTTCATTCTTGAAGATTACCATGATATCAGGGAGGTGATGCCATGATACATACAAGAGAATGGGATTTAAGTATGAGAGGACTGTGCAAAGTCACCAACCTTACTTTCTCTTCTAGAACCCATTTAAGTTCAATGGCCAGATATAGATAAGAATGACTGGGCAGAGTCTTAGACACAGTGGGATCAAACAAAAGAATAATGCAACTTAAATAGCAATATCTAGCCATAATTTCCTTGAGTAAATTTAGATGTTGGGAGTGCTATGTCATAGAGGAAAGTGTAAGTATAGAGATGTTACTACATGTTATTCCGTTGAGAGTATAGTCTTCCTAGAAAGAGACAGTCAAGGTGACATTTGGAGATTTTGGCTGCCATGAATAAAGAGTATACCTACCCATTTTGGCACCCTGAGGCAAGGTTTCATTCACTACATGTAGCTAAATCACTGAACTTAAAGAACATTTATCTCTAAGATTATATCTCACTATAGAAACTATCCTGTTTATGCCTTCTCTTTAGTTCATGTCGGTTGGTTGTTGTCATTCATTCAAAGAAGAGGACCAAAATGGCATCAATATATTAGAGTTGAGTTATAGGTGTGCAGCTGTGCCTGATCAGACCAATTCAAGCTCAAAATGCTCTGCCACAGGTCAGACACAAATAATCCATATAAACATTTGGGGTGGCTTCTCTAATTTTGCATAACTCATATTTCTTTTGGGCTAATTCAATTTTGTTTTGCTTATAGAGCATAATACCTTCTCTGATAAAGGCACATTATGCTGGATGATCCTGTGGCAGTGTTTCCCATGTCATATAATAGATTTTAAAGTTCTTAAGAGAGTTCTTGAGAGTATCCTTGTATAGTTTTTTCTGACCACCTTGTGAGGGCTTGCCCTGTATGAGTTCTCCATAAAATAATTCTTTTCAGCTCACTTAATCATTAACAAGATGACTATAGTTGAAATGTAAAAGATTATCCCCTGGATTTATATGGAAATCAATTTAATCTTTAGAACCTGTGGCTTTAAATTTTATATTCTAATTTTCATCATCCATACCTTACATTGTCCTTTCCTCCTGGTACCAAATTGCAAAGGATGTATGTCTCTAGCTTTGGATACAAAAATGTGGATTCTTAATACAATAGATGAAGAAAAGACAGTCAACATATCAGCGAAGCAATTGTATAAGCATTTGTAAGACCTTTCTCCAAGTAAGCTATCTCTCCAAGGTTCCTGTTATTAATTTCTAAAATACTCAGTGCTTACAGAGCAGATCCGGCCAGTATGGGGCAGAACAGTCCCTATTGTCATTCCTCAGATTTGTTTCGTGCCTAACCAGGCGTGCTGGGCTAGAGAGTTTGCCTTGGAAGAGGAGCAGCCGCCTTTCTGGAATCTTAGCAGGAAATGCTTACTCCCCCCTCCACTCTGCCCTGCTAGGCTCACTCCTGGAGTCATGGGTGACAAAGATGTTTCCTGCCATTCTGTACAGGATAAAGAGTCATTTAACCTCAGTTATATTATCAGTTACGTAGCTGGCAATTGGACTTCTGCCCCTTAGAGTGAACCACAAACCATTGCTGACCCTCTGAAATCACCCATCTTGGGTTGTAAGTTAGCAAATCTGTTACTTTCCTGTTTCCTTTGACGTTGATTCTTATACTTTGGGCAGGAGGGATTTCTCGAAACAGCTTTTTGTTGCACATTGCTAATTCTCTAGGTCTAAGAATTGGATAACTGGCACATCCTGAACTCCAAGAGATGCAAGCTAAAAATAATAGTACCTTGGAATTATCTAGAAATTTTCTTCCTCTCCAAGGCCTTGACAGACATTATCTCATTTATCCTCAAAATACCTCTATGAAGTGGGATGCTGCCAAATAAGTGTATTACCATTATACAGAGGGTAAACCAAGTCATTGAATTGGAAAATTACAAGTCCCTGGTTCAAATTAAGTCTGAGAACAGAGTCCTAACTCTTTAGGGTCTCAATTAAAATTCTACCACAAGTACTTTCATCAAAGTAAGAATAAAATTTAGTATAAAATATTCAAGGCATTTAGAAGTGGACCACAGTTGAATGGGTTCATAAGTTTCCTGATCATTGCAAAGAACCAACACTATACCTTTTGTAGGATTCCTTTATGCAAAAATACAGGCAGCTCTGTTAAGGTTCTACTAGCTTTTGGATTTTAAATATCTTGTATTTCATGTCATAGATTCCAGATCAGGGAATGTTTAAGAGCATTAATACCTGTAACTAAGACTTTTAATAAAACAATAATAATGGCACTTGCAGGTTTATAAAAAAATCTTTAGTTACATCAACTCTGTAAAATGGGTACTACTCATTTTATAGTTGAAGAAACTAAGGTTGAGAAGGATTAAAGGATTTGCCCAATATTCCTAATCTGATATTCTAAAGAAAAATGCAAACAAAATCTTCATTCATGATTTTTCTAACTGTACTTCCTTGATATATACATAGCTTTGATTACTAGTGATTACTTAAATATGTATTTATAAAGTTCCTTGATGAAAACAAAGGAGATAGTATCTGTTAGACGAGTCAAAGCACTGCTACCATCTCAACAACCCCCTCCATCTACTGCCCAACTGTCACCAATTGGCAGCTGTTATAGCCCCCATCTTCTCAACAGCCAGCAGGGGGAAAAAAAAGAGAGAGAGATTCTAGACCCCAAAGTCCTTAGCAATGTCATTAATTTAATATAAATTCAATTTCATCATCAGAAACTGATCAGATTTTACCAGTGGAAATGTTACTAAGGAAGTAGCATTAATATCTGCTTTTCCAGAGTCTTTAGGACTTCTATCTGACTTGGAGCTTCCTTTATGTGTTATCTTCTCTGTTAGAATGAGTTTCTTGGTAGCATGAACTGGCTCTGCTTTTTTTTTTTTTTTTTAATTTATAGCTCACAAATCTGAGCATAGTGTTTTGCACACAGCACTCAATAAATGCTTTTTCATTCACTCATGTATGCATATACAAACAATTCTTGCAGTCAGCATTATGTCCATAAAGGCAGAGTTCCTACCACTGAAGCCACTGAAGTGTTTTGAAGATCACCAAAAGAGGATAAACATTGAATCCATTTCTAGAAATGATTTAGCCTGAGATCTATTTGTAAACTTTATATCATCAGTTGCAAGTTATCACGGACTCGCTGTGATTATACTCTGCCTGGAAGAACTTCCACAGCAAGGAAAAAGTCACTAAGTAAGGGAGAACGAGCCAAAAGAAAGTTTACAATTTTCCCTTGGATGCTATTCACATGCCACAAATACCTGCCCATGGAAATCACCCTCATTCTTATGAAGTATCTCAGAAAATGTAAAAGAAAAACTCAACAACAACAACAAAACCCACAGTCTCCATGACAAATTCTCTAACTCTGTCATCTTTTAATTTAATGCTCTGTTATTTTACCCAGGGATGAGAGGGATGATAACATAATCCCCAATGATCTACTTGTCCCAGTACAAAATGAATTTCCAGAATTACATAGATGCAGCAAAATCACAATGGATTTATCTAATGCCTTTCATGTTAATTACACATAATCCTATAGATTCTGATTGATCCCTTATTTTTTACAGATGCGAGAAATAAAAAATGTACACAGATTAAATTGTTTATTCCAAGTCACCCAGAAAGTCACTGGGACGTCCATATTAGGGTCTGTCCCAATCTTTTGTACAGTCTTACAAATTGTCATTTTTCTACAATATGTTGGAGCAGTGGGATAGCAGAAGTCTGGCAGAACTTTGTACTTTCCATGTGTAGGGGGAGTTTAGAGTAGTCCAGTTCTTGCAAAATGTAATTTCATGGATATAAAGAACTTTCTATAAGGAAAAAGTCTTCAAATGCAGATTTGTATTTTGCAACTTACAATTTTAGAAAATTGCCTGGGGCACTAAGTTAAGTGACTCTGTCCCGTATTCCACAGCAGATGTCCAAGGTTAGACTTTTAAAAAGCACTTGATTCAGAGGACTATTCTTTCACTTTCATTTCAATATGGCGGCCTGTCTCTACAAATATCTCCAGCCAGAGGGGACTCTCTTGTACCTTAGAAGAGCAGGGCACCAACCAGATCTTTCCACCCATCTATTAGATGAGGCCATTTTCTAATCCTTTCTCATATCCATGAAATGAAATAGATCCTAAGTTTGTTCCCAGGGTTTAGCACAAATAACCTGTTGACTGCCTCACTCAATTCTTCCAAAGCCCCTATTCCTTATATACCAGATCCCTGAAGATTTTTTTTTTTGTTTGTTTTTGTTTTTTTGTTTTTTCCCAGAATACATTAATTTATAAATGAAATATAGGGGTGGGAAGGAAGATGGCCAAATGGCAACTGCTCCCATCTACCACCTGAACTCAAACACACCCACTGGTGGGAAATTTGTGTCCTTCTAGCAACTAGAATGGGAAGGAGACCCTTGACCCAGATAGACCAGGAAGAGTTTTGGGAAGAATTTTGCAGGAAAAATTGTGCCTGCAAGTTGAATGTTTACAACCCCCACTACCTTCTGTTGTTGCTATTGAATTGCATAGCAACTCATATTGTTTTGCTTCCATCTCCCAGCCCCTCTCTACAATCCCCGATGCCCTCAGTCGGTTATTGTCAGTCTGATAGAAGTATCCTGGCCTTCCCCCTACTGCCTCCACCATCATTTTCCCTATTGTTTGCCGGTCTGGCCCTGACCCCTCAGTATTTATAAATGCTGCTTTCCGCTGCATTATTGTGTGCTCCCTGGGCCCCCAGCTCCCCAGCGCTTCCTGACAGCAAAAGGGAGGGGGAGAGCTAGAGCAGCATGTGTCCAGCTCCCAACTTCCTCCATGTCCTGTTTACCAAGCCTTGGAAGCTCCTCTCTGGCCACTCCTCAAACACAATCCACCAGCTCTGATTTATCCCTCCATGGACAGGAATGAGAGAAATGAAATTTCAGCCACAAATTGTCTAACAATAGGGTCATCTTAAGAGAAATAAGTGGGATGATTGTGTTTGAGCAGGAGAGGAAGGAGCTTAGTTGTAGAAGGAAGAACAGGAAATAAGATGAAGGGAGACTCCAACACGGTACAATCTTAATTATAGGAGCTGAAAAAGTTAAAGGATTGGCACAAGCAGAATGCTGGAATAAGACCAAAGCTGCTGGCCAGAAGAGTGGAGAATGACAAAAATATTCAATTTCTTCCCTTGCATTGCTTAACAGATGGAATTCCTGAGGATTCTTTGTCCATGAGAGTTCTTTGTTACATAGGGTTAGGAGCCCAAGGGCAGTGTTCTTCTAGGAAAAGAAATGGTTGAAGCCAGGACTCTTGTCCTTGCAAGCCAACTTTCTATGGATATAGAGAAGTTCTTTAGAAATATTCTGTATCTATAATCCCTGATCTCTCTTTTTTTCTTAGTTTTTATTGAGTTCCTTCTCTATTAAAGAATTCGGTTTTTTAGGTCATTAAATCAGATGTTCCTTTTCCTCTACAATTCATTTCTCAGACATCCTTCAATCTGACTTGACAAAAGGTCACTATGAGACTTAATCATCTTCCAATCCATTGCTTCCATTTCTACCAGTGAACATTTATTGATGTTTTTATTTATAAATAATGTAATTTAAGTAAATATATATTTGTAAACATTTTTATAAATATATATTATATAAATAAATGCAAATAACTAATAAAATGAATAAATAATTAATTTATTAATTACATTTATTAAGTTCTTATTCGATGCCATATACTGGTTTATATTCAGGCCATATAAAGATAAAGATGAAACAATTCTTGCCCTCAAAAAGCTTGCATTCTAGTTTTTTCTTCACCTCAACAAAAACAGCATGCTACAATATGCATTTATTTATCCTCTATTATTCTTCAAATCATTCTGGAAGCCAGAAAAACCTGGATTTAAATTCCATTTCTGACACATACCAGCTATGGGACACTGGGTGTGTTATATTTCACATCTCCATGCTTTAAGCAGCTCTTCAAGATTGTGAAAACGTGCATTGATTAAAGAAAGTTTTCAAATAGAGTTGAAATCACAGATCCAGTTCCTAACTCTATTCTTATCGTTCCAATAAATATATCATGTAATAGTAGACATTATAGCTAGTTCTCTTGTGTTCATAAGCCTCTAAATTCCTGAAAGCAAGGAACATGGCCTAATCTTAACTATGCATAATCCCTAGAACCTCTAGCACTTTACTCAGCATAGAGTAAGTGCTTAGTGAATAGTTTTTAAATCCTTTTAAGGACCAAGGCAGTTGGACAAAAATTTGCTTAGTTCTTCAAGATAGTCTTAAATTCTGTCCTTCTAATGTTTTAAGTATTAACCATGGGTACAAATACTGTCCTTTATCCTAGAAGAAATAAAAAGTTTAAATAAGACAATTTTTGGAGCTAACAGACTATAAGAAAAATATAACAACAGAGATAGAAAGGCACAAAGCAAAGTGCCACATTAAGTCATAGGAGTGATATAGCTAATGGCCTGAAGAATCAGGGAAGCTTTTCTGAAGGCATTGAAATTGAATTAGTTTTGAAAAGTTGTAGGAATTCAACACTGATAGGAAGAAGGGGTAGGGGTGCGTTTTAGGAATGAGCAAGGCATGGCGGAAAGCAAAAAACTTTTCAAGGAATAAAAGAGAGCTCCGTTTGGCTAAAGCACAATGTACATAAAGAAGAGGAATGTGAGAAAAGATTGGATCTCCTGAGTTACACTAAAGTGTAGAGATAATTTAATACCTAACAGAAGTTTGAACTTTTACTTTCAGGCAACAGGAGAGCTTCTAAATTTGTTTTCCAAATATTAAAGGAACATAACTAGGTCTATATATAAACACATATATATGTATGTATATATGTGTGTGTGTGTGTGTGTGTGTGTGTGTGTGTGTGTGTGTGTGTGTATTCTGGAAGACAGAAATGGCTAGTAACAGTAAAGGAAACCATACTAAATCAGGACAATTTGAAGGAATTTGCCATGCTTAGCAATTAGTTGTCACAGTGGATAGAGCACTGGACCTGGAGTTAGGAAGGCCTGTCTGAATTCAAATTTGACCTCAAGACATTTACTTGAGGTCAGACTCTAAACAAGTTGCTTACCTTCTATGGATCTCAGTTTCTTCCTCTGTAAAATGTGAAGAATAAAAGAACTTCCCACCTAGGGTACTTGTGAAGATAAAATGAGATATTTGTGAAGTTATTTATAAACTTTAAAGTGTTATATAAATGCTTATTATTGTTTACTACTGCTGCTACTATTACTACTATTACTTATACTGCAATTACTACTACTGCTATTAATATTACTAGCATTACTACCATTACTACTACTATCTGTATTCCTACTATTACTACCACTACTACTATTACTACTGCTACTACTACCAGTATTACTACTACTACTACTACTACTACTACTACTACTACTACTACTACTACTATAATTACTACTGCTGCTACTACTACTATATTTGGCCTGGAAAAGAGAAAATGTGGGGGAGATATGAGACATAATAGCTGTCTTCAAGTATGTGTAGTTCTATTATGTGGTAAAGAAATTAGACTTGCTCTGTTCACTCTAAGAGGTGAGATGGGACAGTAGAGAGTACCAGCACTGGAGTCAGGAAGACTAATAATCCTGAATTCAAATCTAATCTCAGGTACTTACTAGCTGTGTGGCCTTAGGCAAGTGACTTAATCCGGTTTGCCTTAGTTTCCTCATCTGTAAAATGAACTGGAGAATAAAATGACAAACTACTCTAGTATGCCTGCCAAGAAAACCCAAAAAAGGGCCACGAAGACTTGGATACAACTCTAAAATGACTAAACAAATTCATCCTCAGGGAACAGAATGAGGAGCATATGAAGATATAAGAAGGAAGACCCTGGTTTTATATAAGGAGATTCAGTTCCTAACAATTAGGATATGGAAAAATGAAGAGAGCTCCTATAGAGGTAGTGAGTTTCCCATCATTACAAGTGTTTGAGGGGAAGCTGGATGACCATTTGTCAGAAATTTTGTAGTGGGACTCCCTCTACACTGATAAGCTTGACCAGGTACCCTCTGAAGTCCTTCACAACCAAGTCCCTGAGAATCTGATTTTGCTTATGAGGCAATGTCTGCTAAATACTTTGAACTCTTCCAAGAAGAGTATATTGTTAAAGCCACCAAGTCCCAGCTGTTAGGGATGGACTTTCAAGGCCCAAACAGCTGGAATAAACTGCTTGTTAAAACAGGCACACGCCCTGACTGGCTTTTTCTGACGTTTGATCTCTCCCACTGCAGATCCTGTCAGGAACTGAGATTGTGGCTGCTCTAAGATGTTTATTATTTCAGACAGAGGACTCTGCCTTGAATCACATGGAAGGCTGAGGGAGACTATGATTACAAACTCCCCCCAGTGTCTCCTTCCATCTGTAACAAGAATCTCCCATAGCCACAAAATAGAAGAGAAAATCACATTAGCCCATGTGGGAATTTCTCCTTTTAGGTCAAGCTGGCATGAGAAACACCTATTTATTCATTCATGAAACAGGCTGTTTTTAAGCTCCTACTATGTGTCAGGCACTGGGCTGGATGATGGAAGTATAAAAACAAATTACCATCCCCAAGCAATTTATGTCCCCTAAGTAATAAGTGAACAGAAACTGGACCTGTAGTTTAATTACTCTAGGGAACTTCCTCTCCCAAGGTAGGCTGGCAATCTTTGTGTACCTTATTTGCATTAGATCTCTTTGGAAACAGTCTGGTAAAATATATATACCTTTTCAGAATAATGGTTTGTCCCTGAAGGAATACTTAATTTCAATTAAAAGTTAATAAAAATAAAGATTTAAGCTTTCCCCATCTAACATTACAGATTCCCTGAAGCCTATCCATAATAGCCCATATCTTGGAAAGTTATCTAGACAACACAAGGTCACAAACTCAGGGTGGGTCAATGATAGCATCCAAGTTTCCCTCACTCCAAGGTCAGCACTCTATCTCCTGTGGCTACTCTACCTTTCATATACAGATAAGTCAATTCAAAATCTCTGTGAAGTAAGTACAAAGTAATTTGTTAGGGAAAGAAAGGCTGCTAACAACTAGATCATAAAAAGTTATAAGACCCAGCAATTATATATTGGTTTAAAGTTTGTCAGGTACTAAATGACTTCATTTGACTTGATGTGACTTCATGTGAACCTCTCAGAGGCCTTGGGAGACAGGTGCTATAGGCATTATTATCTCTATTTTATAACTGATGATTGGGAAAGTTAAATGCCTTTGCCTAGATCATATAGTTAATGAATATCAGAAGTGAGATTTGAACCCATATCTCTTTCCTGACTCCAAAATCAAGTGCCACTGGACACTGCAGTTCACTGTCACTCATAAAGTTAATTCCCACAGAGAACCCCCCACACACACACCTCTGGTCACTCTCTGCACTATTTTTAGAGGGGTCAACCAGATTCTTATAGCTAAGTCTAATTCCCAGACAGTTGGTGTTTGAGACAAAACAAGAGTCTCTGATTGTTTGGACATACAGACCCCTTTCCATAACTTGATCTAAATACACAATGTGAATGAATTAGTTTCCTGTGGACCTAGTTCTGTTTCTGAACAAGTAATCATGAAGCTATCAATGCATCCATCAGTCCATCAGCAATCTGGATAAAAGTCCCTCCATTACCCCTGACACATTCCTTGTTGTTTGGTTTAGTAAGATCATGACTTCAGACACCTGCAATCAAACTGGTGTCTTCCCCTATCTATTCTATCTATAAATGGTGCCATTCTTGCTATCCTTCCTTACTGAGCACATTCACATTTCCTATAGAGCACAAGCCAAGGATAGGACTTTTTTTGTCCTGGGCTCCATCAAGCTCTTTTGCATCATTCTCCCTCTCCCTGCCCCCTCATCCTGACAAGCATCCTGTCTAACTCATATGGCAGCACTGCTGTCCCAGGCTCCAGAACTCCCAGATCAGCAGTGGGCCAGGGTCAGTGAGGCTGGTGACAGAGTGAATAATGCCTCATTTGACCAACAGGTCAAAGGGCTAGTGCTCCTGAGACTGGGCCTTTCCTGAGATGAGAAGGTACAATGACTGGGATTGCCCCTTGGAATCAGTTTACGGGAGCTGATGGGCGAGATAAAGCACACTTGTGAAATCTGGACTTTGATTTTCTGCCAGGATAGGGGGTGGGAGTTTGTCTGGAGTGTCTGAATCTCATTACTGCTGCTGCTTTCATTATCATCATTGTCATCATCAAACAGCATGGTCAAAAATTGCCCGGATTGAGAAAGCATGCATAGGTTCCAATTCAAACTTTAGGCAAACCTAGGTTATTCTAATTTTTGAGACAATTTAAAAAACTTTTAATTTGAAATTTTTCAATGCCTTCCCCAATTTTCAAGTTGAAAGATCAGACTATAGATGTGTATATACATTCATAAATACATATTTACATGTATATGTGTATATGTGTATATATGAAGAATGCATATGTATTTAAAATATTTATATCTCCACATTGTTATATATATGCAATTATAATGCTATATTGTATGTTGTATAATACATTATATTTATATTATATTACAATCATAAATATTTATCTAGAAATGGATAATTTATTGGAATGATGAGTAGAATCCATCATTGTAATCAAGTCTTCCTGACTGATCAAAAGCTAGAGAGACATCAAAGGTACAATGGAAAGAACAACATAGTTAGACACAGAGGACCATAATTCAACTACTACTTCTATTTATTACTAGCTGTACAATCTTGGACAAGTTATTATATATTTAAGAACTTTAGTTTCTTTATCCATAAAAAGGGAGACTATCCCTTTTAAGGTCCCTTCTGTTTTGATTATAACATGGGCAAATTCAATCATTCAAAAAAAAAAAAAAATCAGCTAGGAGTATAAAGGCACAGTACCTATAGGAGAAACATAGTCTGAGGGACCAAGATTCAGACAAGTGATTTATCTAAGAAAGAATCACACAGAGCTTCTCTGTAGAAGCTTATAGTAAAGAACATTGTAGCACAAAATAAAACATATATTAAAAATAATTAAAACTATCCCAAACTGTAATGGGCTTCCTAATAAAATAGTGAGCTCTCCAATATTGGGAGTTTTTGAGCCAATATAAGATGAGTCTTTCTTAGGGACCTTTTACCGTGTCAAACGTGGCTCATGTAGCCACTGGATTTAATTTTAACTGGGAAATAGTTGACAAAATAAAACATAAATAACACAATATTTTACAACTAAGTCAATATGTAGCCCACAGGGATCCTAATGTATAGTTTAGTGGCCCCCATATCTATTAGAATTTGCCTTAAAGGGTATCCCTACATGGAGCTAGGAGAAGGAGTAAGATGACATCAAAGGTCCCTTCCTACTCTCTCATTCTCAAAAAGGTCATCATGGAAATCAGGAAGACAAAGAAAGTTAGTAATGTTGATTCTATGTGCAGATTATGATATAGAAAGAAAATGTTAGGAACATGAACAGCTCTGAATTCTTCACCCAGTTATATGAATAGACTTCTGTGTGAAACTTAAGTTATATTGCTTTAGGAACAATACTCCAAATGGAACTCTGTAGAATATCCCTCATCATTAAATTTAAAGGGATTATATGAGCAATTAAAAAAAAAATGTAAGCTGTACAGCACTTTTAACCTATTGTTGTTTTCTATGTATTATGTATACTAAGGCAGGACTTGGGTAATCAATCTATTATTTCTCACTCATTTTATATCTTTGAAGATGGTTTTTACATCACTGTTCACAAATAAGTTATCCCAGGTACTAAGATGTACCCTAATTACACCCATTTTATAATTCTCTTTTATTACTTGTGTCACTTCCAGATGAGGTCATTATTCATGGACACATTGCCTCATTGAGAAAATATCAGTGTTTAAACATGGGGCTTTTGAAGAGAGAAACTTGGAATCATTTGCAGTGAAGTTTCCAACTTAGAACATAACCATCTAATACACATAATACTACTCAATTATAGATCTGATTAATTGTCTACCTATTATTTATGTCCCATCACAGATATATTTTTAACTCAATCAATGAGCCCTCTTCAATTGTGAGTCTGGATCTTGGAAACATATATTCTTCATCTGCTTTGCTTTTCTGTTGTGGAAACTTAAGCACATTTGCTTTGAATGCCCTAGGTAACACTTAGGAAACCTTGTGATATTCTAATGCACTCAGCACAAAATTACCATACCACAAGTAGTGAATCACTCTTCCTTTTTTATTTCTTATAAGACATTCTTCATAACATTCACAAACATAGATGAGCACATAACCCCTTGGGGGAGAGGGGCCCTAGATACAACGCTAGATTTGGAATCTATGTTTGAATCAAGACACTAGCTCTGTGACATTAAGCAGATCATCAAATTTCTCTGAGCCTTAGTTTCCTCATTTTTTTAAATGAATGGATTGACATTGATGACCACTCAAGAATCATTTCAATTCAAAATCTATGATTCTATGATCCTCCCTTTAGATTAATGTCTAAGATAATAGAACAAAGTTATCTTCATAATTATATTATTTATAAAATCAGGTCTAATTTTTTAAAATCCATGAACTTTATATATATATATATATATATATATATATATATATATATATATATATATATATATATATATATATATATCTTGAGGAGAGCCTTCAATGCTGTATTTTTTTTTTTTTTACAAATAAGTCAAATTATTTTTAAAATGAAAAAATACACATGGAAAGAATTCTTAGTCTTTTCACTTTTTAATCAGTTGTATTCATATTGACTATTTGTGCCTGACTTGTGATAGAATATTCCAAGCCCACATTGATTGATCAGCCACACTCAGACACACTGTAATTTAACTCTAACACAGTGCTGTCATGTTGATCCTCCTTGAGAACAAAGGACAACCAATCAGTTATGTGATTGTCAAGATATAGTCTACTATAAAAATACCCCCCCCCCCAATAATAAAATTCTTCCTGGTACCTTCTCATACTTTCATCAATGATATTCTTGATACATGTGTAAATCATTGTCAAAAGAATTTCATGCTTGTTAGGGGTAAAGAGAGGAGAAGGGGAGTTACCCCTTCTCTGGATTATCTTAAAAATTGATCCCTGAGGACCATTGAAATTGGGTTACATTTAGCATGGATTTCCTCTGTACAAATTTGGTCCAGTTGAGGCATTTTTTTTCCTGACTTCATTCTCTTCATAAGTGACACTATACTTCCTCAACTAGTAGACCTGATACTAAATTGATAGAGTTAAACTGTGATAGCTTCATTATTTATTAGTGAGAACATATCACTATGAAAACTTCAATAGACATCAAAGGATATGGACAATAAGTACTTAATATAAGAAATTCCAACTATCAACAACCATGTGAAAAATTATCCTGATAATTAATAACAAAAGAACTACAAATTAAAAAAAAACAAAATAAAGATTCTGTCTCACTCCTATCAGATGAACAAATTGACAATGAAAATTTCAGCAGTTGGGGGGGCATTGGGGAAACAGGCATTCTGAGGAACTCTTGGTAGAATTATGTATTGGCATTTCCATTCTGGACATCAATTTGGAACTGTGCCCAAACTATCATTAAAATGTGCATACCCTTTGACCTAGCAATACCACTACTACTAAATCTATGCTTCCAAGGAGATCAAAGAAAGAGAGGAAATGACTGCTATGTACAAAGAATATTTATAGCTGCTCTATTTGTTGTTGTTGGATTTTTTTTTTAAGAGCTTGAAACTGAGGATGTCTATTAATTGAGGAAAGTTATGTTATATGAATATAGCAGAACTCTGCTATAAAAATAATAATTAAAAATAGTTTCAGACTTGTATGAACTGATATTGAGTAAAATGAACAAAAACAGAACAATTTGTGTGACAGTAATAATATAATTAGAAAGAAAGTCAACTTTGAAAGAATTAAGATTCTAATCATTGTATTGAACAATGATTCCAGAGGAATAATCATAATACATGCAACCCACCTCCTGATAGAGAAGAAGATGAGATAAACTTTTTCAGATGTGGTCAGTGAAAATAATAGTTTTAACAAGGTTCTGATTTTTTCTCTTTTACAAAATGGGAGTTGGGAGGGAGAAGTAGGAGAGAAAGCAGGGCTACCCATAAAGTTAGAAAAAGAAAAAAGGAACACTGAAAACCCCAAATGGGGTCATGAAAAATCAGACACAACTAAATAACAAAACAAGAAATTTAGAATAATTTTTAACATAAATTCCAGATCCATTCTAAACTTCTCTTTGTTCTCCACTTTCATCTGAAAAATGCCTTGACTTAGCTAGCACTGTCTCTTACCAAGCTTTCTTAGTCTTTCTCCTACTCAACAACTTATATTTGTTTTATGTGGAGGCATTATTCATCTCTGTAATATTTTTCAAAAGAGTTTGTTCTGTAAGCCAGTGTTACTCTCCTTTGCCATGTCTCTGCTTGAAAAAAAAAAAAATAAATAAAGTTTGCTGATTGCAGTATATTCCACGCTTTTTGGCCTCCTCTTTCTAGCTCCTTTTCTGCATTGGTTAACCTTGTCCAAGAAATGGTGTTAGTGTCACTAGCTTTATTCTCTGTCAATTTCCAAAATTGTTCAGACAGCTTCTTTATACAAGTTAATTTTTTTTTAAATGTAATATGCAGAATCTTTTTTACATCTTTATCCATTCTTTAAACATTTTAATTAATATAACTGAGTTTATAATCAGAATATGCATTATTCCCTTTAAAGCAATTCTTTGGAAGGACATTCATTATTTCTAAGGTGTTGTCACTATTCAAAACATTTCTATAACTTCTCTTTCATGACATTCTTTTAAATATCCTTGAGTCATGTTTTCCACCTTTTAAATTGGTTTTAGGCCAGAAAGTCAAAAGATCTGTGTTGTCACATCTAGTAAATCTAGTAGGTAACAGAGCTGAGCAACTTCTCTTGCTAGAAAATAAGCCTTTTGAGAGTAAGAATGAAATCTTATTTATTTTTATACTTCCTTTTTTGCATGGCATAGAATCTTGTATATATCACAAGTGATTAATGGATTTCTGTTAACTGAATGTGGGAAAGGTGTTTTTGTTTTTGTCAAAAGCATGCTATAAAGTGATGAGATTGGTTTTCTTGTATGGTTTCTTAATTGGTTCTGAAGTTAGTCTTTTTTTTTTCTCTTTTTAAGTTTATTGACACTTTTTAAAAGTTATTTCCCATTATATGCACAGCTTCATTAGTCCCTCTACTAACAACAGAAAACCATTAACCAAAATTAAGAAAAGAATTGGGTCTTTCCACCTGAGATATTATAGCCTTTCCACTTCATTACTTATCAGAAAAAATTGTGTTCCATCTTCTATTCTTCTGGGTCAAGAATTAATCAGTTTTGCTACATTTTAGAGTTATTTCTATTTATGTTATTGTGATCTTTGTGAATATCATTCTTCTTAGTTCTGTATCAATTTATAAAAGTCTTTCAATGAGTCTCTGAATTCCTCATATCTCTTTCTTATGGTACAATAATAGCTCCT